>NW_010140953.1:3078-5045 GCF_000699245.1 Pterocles gutturalis
CGTCCCGTGAACAGCGTTTTCCCAGTCTGTCCCTTTCCCAATCACCAGCTGCACCAGCCTGAGCCACCACCGGGTTCTGGGGTGAGCAGGAGCCGGCCGGACCCCAGCCCTCCCACTGGGCTGAGCCCCCGGACCCCGCAGCCCCGCTGCAGAGCGTGGCTGTCCCCAAGGGATGGAGCAGCGCGGTGGGAGTCCGGGAAGGCCGGGAATCACATCCCTGTCAGCTCCCGGTGCCCAGCCCAGCTGAGCCGAGAAGAAATCGTGCTCGGCTTAAGGACAGGACACGGATGTTTCCAGCCCTAACCTCCCTGTGAAGCAGCGGCTCGCGGGCAGGGGGGGTGCCTGATGTGGATTGATAGCGGATCAGCTTTTCTGTCTTAATTTGCTTGTGACCTGGAGAATTAGCGGAGAGGAGCCGTTATCCTGCCAGGCACCGACGACTCCTGCACGAGCAGGGCTCCCGGGGGAAGGGATGGTATTTGCTGACCTTTCCGTGCCTCACTTTACGTAACCGCACACTCCTCCAAATGTCCTCGGGGTGGCTGGCTGTCCCCTTCCCCTCCGTTCTCTTTAAACTTCAGGAACACTGCTCAGTAAGGGCAGGTGCTGAACTCCTGGGGTCACTCACTCTCCCTTGCCCTTCGGTGGCTGTTCTTGGAGCTGCCGTCGGTTGGGGAATTCAGAGGGAGGCACTGTTCCTCTTCAAGGTCTCCAAAGATTTCCTGTATCCATATGTCCAGATGGGAAAGAAAAACAACCTGCAATCTGCCTGCTGGTCTGCTCTTTACCATACACGGGTTTTCTTCAAAATCCGTTTGGAGGCTGCGTGCAGAGAGGGGCAGTTCTGGAGGCGAGGGAACCAAAGGAGCCCCGAACCGTGTCGAGGACCCGGCAGGACGCTCGCCATCCAAAGGAACAACACGACAGCGCAAAGCATCGCGGATATCCAGGAAGCCAGTGCTGGGGTCTCACTAATAAAAACTGACTTCTGGCTTTAGCTGTGAAAGGAACTTGAAAATTCCCTGTGACATTTCAGAAGCCCTGTTTTTAGTCTGATAAATAAAGAATATTTTCCAAGCTTTTACAATATTTCTTAGGCTAAGGTTCAGTCTTAGTCAGGGAAGCTCTTTCCTAGGATGTGACGTTGATAAATGATGTTTAGGAACCTCTGAAGCCGTTTGTAATACTCATCTTGAGGATAAAACCTGCTCGGCGCCTGCAGCAGCAAAGCCCCTGCGGTGTGAGCCCACAGCACGGGCACTGGCTGAACTGGGTTTGTCCAACTGCCACCGTCACCGCATGCGACAGGCACATGTGTACGCATCCCGCAGCCCACCTCCCTGCAACCCCCCCGTGCTCCTCGCCTTCATCGGGAACCGGGGCGTTAATTACCCCAGCAGCGCTGGCAGGTGCAGCCGTCACCATTATCAGCTGCCATTTACCAGTGGTTTTATTTCTACAGCTTCTTGCCATTAAAAGCCCATAATTAAGATAATTAGAACAAAGTTTGCCTAGTAATCAGGATATATTTCAATAAGATATTTTAATTTCCAGGCAGAAGTTGTTAATTTATTATTTAAATAGTGTTATATGTATTGACAGTAGCTGGCAGTGCCAGGGAAGCGTTTATAGACCCAGCTCATTTGGGGTATTTGTGATACTCGTTTCTTTTTCCATCCCTTTCCATTTGATGAGCGCACATCGAATCTCCAGATCCCCAGGTAAGCCAGGCCTGAGCCGTGCCACGGCAAAGTGCTGCACGTGCGGCACTGGGGAGGCTCTTACAGGGGTACAGCGCGGTCAGGGCACTGTGGTGACATCCCACAGCATCAGCTTGGGCAGCCTCAAGCCTCTCTAAAACACTAGAGAGAGAGATTCTGGCTCTGGGATTGATTTCTCCCTTTACCCGTCTCGGAGGCTGTTGGAAATAGCTGCTGTCTGCACCCGGGCGTTGGCGTGGGGGGGGG
>NW_010140953.1:5078-5965 GCF_000699245.1 Pterocles gutturalis
ACAGCTGCCCTCCCCCTGCCCCCAGCCCTGTGCCCGTGGAGCCATCCTGCCCCAGCGTGTCCCCATCCCGCGGGACGGGCCGTGGGAAGCGGCAGCATCCCTGGCAGGCTTTGCCACGCTCCTGCCCCAGACCCAGAAACTGCTTTTTTCCCCCAGCTGTGTCTTTGGGACGTTGTCCCCACGAGGTTGGTGTCACCCCAACAGCGGGTGTTTGCAGCCGCCTGCTCGGGCGGTGCCTGTGGCTGGGGTCCTGCCGGGGAAGGGCAGGGACGGTGTCACCAATGTCCCCGTGGTGTCACCGATGTCCCCGTGCCGTCACCGATGTCCCCGATGTCCCCGTGCAGGCTCCGTTCCCCTGGCAGTGACACACAGCACAATGCGCCTGCCCTCGAGGGCTCCTGCAACGAGCAGCCCTTTGTTTCCCAGGTTTAAAAATAGTCACAGGCTTTATAAACAACCTTGCACAAAACATGACTGAAAACCTGTTTTTCTTCCTATCTGTGGCCCTCGCGGGAATGAGCGCTCTTGTCTCCTCCTCTCCGTGCCAGGTTTAGTGCTCGGTGCAGGAGAGGAACGGGAACAATGCGGCGCAGCCCCCCCAGCCTCGTGCAAAGGAAATTATCTGTTTGTTGATTTCTGCTCTTACGGTGCTCCAGGTTCCTCAGGGGCCCGAGGTGAAGCAGCAGCTACCAGAGAATCGCTTGGAGCCTGTTGCCTCCCAGGCAGAGGCTTTCAAAAAGGATCTGCTCCAGGGGACAGTCTTTGGCTCTTTCTCAAGAGCTCCTTCCAACCCGGCTCTGCCTGGCAGCCTCCGGGCTGACGAATGCTCACACATCAGCAGTTGTGAAGGTCTCATCCGCTGAAAGGTACAAACGACGCAGCAGGGA
>NW_010140954.1:0-15995 GCF_000699245.1 Pterocles gutturalis
TAGTAATATATAAAAATATACAAATGAGTAATATACAGCACAGCTGCTCACCACGCGATGACCAAGGCTCAGCCTGTTCCCAGATAATGATCCTGCAGCAGGGAGAGTCCGGAAACCTCAACCCTGGAAAAGATAAGAGCCTGAGTGTCTGAGAGACTGAGAGCTGACCAAGAGAGTGAGATGGCACAGAGAGAGGGGCAACTCCAGGCCGGGGTGAGGGAGGGAGGCAGCAACCCCAAGAGAGAGGGAGACAACCCAGAGAGAAAGAGAATTTCCAGACCAATCCTCCACTATATACTGGGCATGACATCCATGATATGGAATACACTATTGGCCAATTTGAGTCTCAGTCCTAAATCTAAGGTCAGATCCTAGGCTAGTAATTGGGGAGGTGCTCCGTCCCAGCTTCTCCTGCACCTGCATTTCTTGGCTGTCCTGGCAGCAACTATAAACATCGGTATGTTATCAGCCTTTTTTTCAGCACAAATACAAAACATAGCATTTTACTAGCTACGATGAAGAAAGTTAACTCTGTCCCAGACAAAACCAGGGCAGTGGGTAATGAGATTCCCATCAAATCACAGGTGAGCAAGGAGGTGTCTGTGAAACAGATTTCTGGGACTCCCACCCAACAAAGCACAGCACACGCTCTTGCATTGCAGGTCACAGAAGGTGTGTGCTGTCAAAGTTGCCTCCTTTGCTTCGTCCCCTGTATCTGAAATCTGACTGCAGCATTAGCGGTCTTGCTTGCTACTCACAGTGAATGGCTGTGCTGAGCTGGACTATGATTGGGCTGTGCCCAAGACCTCTCTGACCTTGGGCTGCAATGATGGAAACTTGATCTTAAAAGATGTGGTTTTGGAACACTTATTCTTCTGTCAGTGTGAGAGAGCTAATCTGTGCCCTACGATCCTTGCCCTCCTGGTAGCATTATTTCACCCATTTTGCTCTCTCTTATCTCTCTTACTTGTTTCTGTACAAAGCACTTAACCCTCCAGCACAGGATGCTCACATTTTTCAATGTGCATGCACTCCCTGCCTCAGGCCAAGGTAGCCCAAACACCTGATTGAGAGAGGGCTGCACTGTAATTATAGACTAGTTTATTGTCACTTATGTGCTGGGTCTTCTGTGCTTGTTCAAGTGCTCTAAACAGAGTAGTCACCTTTGCGCACGGGCATATATTCTTAGAGGCACAGCTTTTTACCCTTGCTTGCACCTCCAACCCTTGAACAATTTGTGCACTTCATTTGTTTCACATGCATATAGCCTACGCTAGATTAAATCATTAACCAATGTGGTGTTGGAAGCTGCAGTACTGGGTGAAGTCAAGTATTCAGCTCAGCACAGTGCAGATGTAAAAACAGACTGTCATGTTCTCTCAGATGTACAGATGCAGCTTCCAGTGACCCAAACCATAAGTACAGTGTAATTAGGAACTAGCATAACCTATCAAGCATACACATGAAGGCACAGAATTAGGCCCTTCATAAGAGAACTGGGCATGCAACTCACCTTGATGCCTTTTAAAATCTCCCTGTATCAATAAACTGATGAAGAATCTGATCATAGAATCATAGAATAATAGAATCATTAAGGTTGGAAAAGACCTCAAGGATCATCAAGTCCAACCCAACACCACCTAACTCACTAAACCATGTCCCTAAGCACCACATCTACACGTTTCTTGAACACCTCCAGGGATGGTGACTCCACCACCTCCCTGGGTAGCCTGTTCCAATGTCTGATCACTCTTTCAGTGAAAAATTTTTTCCTAATATCCAGCCTAAACCTTCCCTGGTGCAACTTGAGGCCATTTCCTCTTGTCCTGTCACTTGTTACTTTGATGGAAGACTACTTTCATGTTCTGAGTTCGTGGTTTGTTTGAAAAACAGAATAGGTTTTAATAAAAAAGATTCTCAATAACTGTCTAACATTTGTACGTTATGAACTTTCTCACATTCTAAACTTAACAAGATTTGGAAAAGTAGCGCATGTTTATGAAGCTCCACAGCCAAGAATAACACTTTGTTTTCTGTACACTGGGTGACCCATACTTTAATCATTAAGTATAAGAGTGCAACAAAGGCAGAGTATCTCACAGTACTATTAATTATCATATTTGTTTGCACAGTCCTTCAAACTTGTAAAGCCAAAAGCACTAAGTAAATTATAAATTAATATTAAAAAATTCATATTCCCTGTCTTCAAAATAGTATACCATTTAAAAGACATATCAACATATTTTCATGTGAAAATTTCACACTGAAAATTTCTACTTTACATCATAGTTATTCAAAGCAGCAAAATGTCTTCAGATTTTTTCCTTTTTCTTTCTTTGCAAATTGTTTCTGTGATATTAATAATCTACACTGTAATTGTTTTTAAATAATTATCTATGATGTATACAATCTTTAAATATTTGAAAGCATAATTCAAAACAAATCCACACGTGTACGTAGATGTTACAAGTTCTTCTTCAAAATTTCTTCTCTCATATTAAAGTAGATACCAACCAAATGCACACAAGAATTCAATTTGTATCTATTTTGTATAAACATTGCTTGCTGTTGTGCCTGTTGCAAAAATAATTCCTATCTAAATATTAAGAAGAAAGCAAAGAAAGGAATGGTGCAGAGTCATTTTAGAGAAGACAGTGTCACTTAGGAAGCTCAGTCTCAGAAGACTGTCTGCTGTGCCCTAGGTCATTTGAGAGAATGACATATTTTAAATATATGATAAATAATGTCCCAAAAGTGAGAGCCCCACATAATCTCACTCTCACAGTGTCAAATGTTTGATATGTTTACACTATGAAGGTAAGATTTACTAAGTTTTTCTAACATCAGCCTTTTATTTGTTTCTGCATTACACATCTGGTCCCTAGGAGCAAGAGAGTTAAATTAGTTGCTCATTCATTTCAGTAAAATAGTTTTGTTATTATCAAAGCCAAACTAGAAGGGGAATCCAAATACTCTTAGAATATAGCAGCAGTTGAACTCTTCCTCACAGCTTTTTTTTTTTTTTTCAGTTAATAAAGAAATGTTCATTCTTTTTTATTAAAATAAGCTAACCATGGTTTCAATTCAGCATGTGAAATTTAGGGCCTACCTGCTATCTTCACTTTCCCATATAAGCGTTTTCAGTGTATAGGTGGTCAACTTAGCCCTGTAACTGGTCTACAGGGAAACAACTCAGAACAAGCACCTGCTTTTCAATTCCCTCACCACCCAACATCCACTGGTCCCTGGCATCTCTCCTTCTTCGCTATACGGTACTTTGGTGCCAAGGCAGTCTCTTTTCTATTCAGCTGCCACTCTTCTAACTACTTCTGAGATCTATTCCCCTAATGCTTTTGAAAGCTAGACAGTGTAGTGCATGCAAACTAGGCTAAATCTGTAGCCTTTGCAATACCATGTGTCATGGACAACAAAGGAGAATACTGATGCCTAGTTGTGGGTCCACTCAGGGATTATGAATGGGACTGCAGAGGTCTACAGGCTGCGGTATGACCAGAAGGACAGGATAGAAGTTCTCTCTGTACCAAACGTCACAGACTGTTTTGACTGACAAGGCTTTCTTTCACCTGAAAACCTAGTGTCTCATCCTATTTACTCTCGTCATCTTGGCTCTCAATTCCAGTTAAAAAATCCATTGTCCAGAAAGGTGGGAAGGTGCAAGATGGACAATTTACTGTTAAGAGAGATTTCTCTGCAGGAGGTAAGTTCAGGGCAAAGACAATCTGTGCATGAAGTTATATGTCAGAAAACCAGACAATTAAAGACACTTGATGTTGGTTACACCAGTACAACGCACACTGCTTAGAGATGATGCACAAACCCTGATATGGCCATCAGAGATGGCAACGAATCTAGGCAGCCAAAGAGGCAGGAACAAAGACAGGAAAATGCCTAGTAAACTGGATTTTTTTCTATACAGCTTAACCAGTAGTATAGCCCATAGAGAAAAAGGATTTGGTTTGGGGAACCATAAATACTTAAAATGAGGGATAACCTTCTTTTGATATGTTCAACAACATGTTTCAGTGTGGAAACTGATATGTGAGAATGGAAAGGAAATAGAACATCAGGAAAACATGGGAAACTAGTTGAGGAGAATGTTAAGTGGGAGAAAAATCAAGTGAAAGATCATTCTTGCTGACATATTTAGCACTGGATGTATAGAGAAGAAAGTACCAGTTAAGGACAAAGTTATCAGACTGGAGTGTCTGAAGTGACGCATCTAAATCAATATTTAGGCAACCTAGTGAGATCCCTGGATTTCAGAGATGCTAAGTCACTTCAGTACACACTGATGACACTTAAGAGTGTCAGACATTTTTAGATGCCTGAATGTGACGTATAAATATATATGCATATAGACAGAAGCCTGAGGTTTGCCTAAGTGTTAATAAAGGCTCATTATCACATTAAAACAAAACTCAAGCAGAGGGATACTTGTGCATGTGACACTTTCATAGATTATTGGGATTATAAAAGTGTTGATATAGGATAAATCTTGATTTTACATTGTTCTATTTCACTGTGTTTTTTGAGATGCCTTGTTCACTGGCAGCTATTAAAGACCGCTGTAAATACCAGCACATGGAGTACTGTAGCCTGGGTAAGGCTTGGTAGGTTTCCTCTTGAACAGATGCAATGTATGGGCTGATAAAAAAGGCAAGAGGTATACAGCCAAACCTCTGTTCCTCCATCTCGCTTCTCCCTGTACCAACTCCTGGTTTTGAAAAGGGAGGAGATGATTGCGCAAGAGGCTGGTAGGCACAGGAAAATAAAGTACTTCTTCAACAGATACTCCAGATAGAACTGCTTTATGTGTAAACTCTGGTTTGAAAAGATTTCAAAATATATGTGAAAGAAGGTAAATCTTCAAAACTGATGGAATTTGGGTATGAAGAATCATCTTATAAATTATACGATAGGGTGTGACGATAGGATGTTTCCAATGCCTGCTTGTTTACAGGAAAATTCCAAGAGCTTCTTATAGATGAGACCTCCAAAATCTCTGAACATTGACTTCACAAAAAAGATCATCATATTAGTCCTCCAGGGGAATCTTGTTTGAAAGTCTTGACTTTGTTCTCTAAACTGAAGTAGCAAAGTATACATTAAATCTAATTGTTTTGGGGAGTGTTCATTAGTGATTTCAATATGCTTATATTTCCTTCTAGAGGTGATATGCAAGTATCTCATGGAAACTATACTAAGATGAGAAAAACTGAGGCTCTTTTTCCATTATCATTAATGCTGCACCTGCAGGCTACCGATCACTCTGCGTTAGATGTGAATACATGCTCATATTTATGTGGTTTTAGCAAAAGAACACACACTGTGTTTATTCCGGTTTTACACAGTACCTAGGGGAAGGACGGTCCTACCAAAGTTACCCTGAAGCTTATCAGGAGAAAATTAGCCCTTCAAAAATATTTCAAATTAGTTTGAAGGAACAGAGGGCGTTTGCACTAACTCAGCACTACATGTCAAGTCATTCTTCATTTTTGGCTTTGTACTGAAAACACTGAAATGGGATGTAACCCCTATCTGCATGGTAGCCAGTGTGTTCTTTTAGCACACAAAAATATCTAAGATGCCAAGGCAAAGAGTTTCATCTGCAATTAAATCCCTCAGGATTTTTGTATCTTAGGTCAGTATTGGTTACATACTAAATGCCTAGGCAAAAAATAAACTCATAAAATGGACTGGAATTTGGTGGTTTTGGTCCATGATAAGGCAAGCCAACATACAATTTTTCTTAGATATGGAGAGCCTTTAGAGCTCACTGAGTACCAACAGAATGGGCAAAGACTGCATGGTGAATACCCGAGGCTTCTGTTTGTACTGCTACATTGCTACAAGGATGCAAGGTGTTAAAAAAATGACCCGGCCATTACCTCATACACATGCTGATTTTATGCAGCATTTTGAATTTTCACAGGAGAAAACCCTAAATACATTTTATTAAATGTGTTCTGTTGTTCCAGGCTTCATATGAATTTTCCTTATCCCAGTTATCTAAATTTCCATGGAACTATTGTTTCTAAATCAGCATATTTTAAAGTGCTTTAAAGATACAATGCCAAACATATATAAAGTTTAAGATAACTTAAATACTTATGCACATTGAAGAATTTTTACAATAAAGGACTTAGAAGTCACATTCTTATCTAAAGATGTGCAGAGGCAAATGCTGCAATAAAACGAGTTCTGAGTTTTTTAACTAAACTTGACCCTATTTGTGATTTTTTTGCCAATGTAATGCTTCAGATGTATACTGGTTTTGAAAGGGAAAGGTATTTCATCAGAGCCATTTTTAAATACTTATGAGCTGATCAGAGATACTCAAAAACATAGTACTTTTAACTCCACTAAGGTCAGTGAAAGCAGTAAATAATTTAACATACCTTAGGGAATTGCTGTTCTCTGAGCGGTGGGACACTGTTAGTGGGAAGCATTGATTTTGTTTGACTTTTGCATGGCACAAAATGAGATTGACCCCAGAAAGCTGTTCTGGAACAGTTTGCAGCCACTGACCACTGAGAATGCAAAATTTCCCAGTTCTGCCTTAGAAGTGAGTTAAATCCATTCCACTGATTGATCGGCTTGTCCAAGCAAATAATCACTATTAGTCCCATCCAAGTTTACTGGTTTTCTGTTCTCAAAGGTTATTAGAGGCAACTCCACTGATTCCGTATTGTTTATGCAAAAGTTAGTATAAATGATGTATAATTTTGTTTTAATAATTTACCTGGTTACTTTATACTGAACTCAGCTGAGCTATACAATCCCACACCAACTCTGAATCTAACCCCTTTTCCTCAGACATCAGTTTATCTTTTGGGTTCCTGGGTTGTATGTTGCCTGAAGGATACACCGATGAAGGGGGAATCACCGTGTGGCTGTTTCCCCAAACTTTGGTGACTAATGTTTACATCCTGAATAAATTTATGTCAGATTGTCTCTTATTAGATCTTTATCTTTGAGGAGCTTTACAAAAGGCACTGTAGATTTGAATTATTGTCACTGGGAAAGTGAGGGTTTTGCATTTCAGTATAGTGGACATTATAAAGAAATGCCAGATTCTGTGGTTTTGATGTAGAAAACACCAAAAAATTTTAACTAACTTTGAGAAGAAGAACAACATGTAACAAAGATGCACAAGTAGCAAAACACATTGATTTTGCTGGCTAGACTAATGTACTGTCTTACTTAGATATGTCCTGTCTTACTTGATGTATACTGCCAGCTTTGTCAGTTTAGGTAATTATTGCTTCTTTAGTTCTAAGCAGTTGCCCACGTGTATGAATTGTTAATAAGAAACACACTTCTGTTGTGAGGGTGTTAGCTGCAGAGGATGGTCGGGTTAACATGCGCATTAGCAGAAGAGATGTTTGGGAATATTTCTCCACAGTATTTTTTGTCTCTGTTCTCCCTTTAGAAAGACCAAAACTTTTCAGAAAAACTTGTCTTTTTTTCTACTTTTTCTAGTGCATGCTTTAAAAATGCCAGAGGAACAGCTGCTAAGTGAAGCAAGGCAATTCCTCCTTCAAGAGATTGAACTCTTTTTCTCAGTAGATTTCCCAACCCTGGAGACCCAGAGAGTGAGAGACCATATGGTCCTATATTTGCTTAGTGTCTTTTTCACAAAGTATGAAATGAGTGCCCTGTTCCACTTATGTTTGCATTTTAAAAGCTTTCTGGCAGCTGTGGCTTAGGCAGTGCTCTGCATTCATTGCGCCTGTGCTCCTCCCCAGAGTGCTGAAATCTTGCTTTTGTTCACTCCCCAGACTGAGCAACCTGACAGCAGCTTCTCAGCCATCCACAAAGGAGCACCCTACACATCTTGAAAAATCAAAGAGGACAAGTCCTTTCCATCCACATTCAGGTCTTGAATTCCTCCCTGAAACTGCCAAGGAGGCAGTGATGACTGTGACAGCAACGTTTGGCTGGTAGCAGTCAGGTTAGGGCCGTCGCATCATTTCACAAACCCATGTAACAGCTGCTAAAGCATAATAATTTTCAGCACCACACCCTTGGTCACCTATGCAGCCACCAGCCTAGGGCTGAAAGGTTGCATAATATTGTTCCTAAACCTCTGTTCCATCCAGTTCTTTAAATTCAAACTATTAAAATTTACTCCAGGCTGAAAATGAGTACTACAATAAGTGCACAACATTTCTACTGAAGAGATTTCTGCCACTGCCACCACATCACACAACTAAGCAAACATTCACAAAATATTGAGGAAAAATTACAAATAAAACCAAAAAGCAAGACAAAAATCCTGAAACAGGATTAGAAGGGTTGAGTTTACATGGATTGCAGACTAGAGTAAAAAAAGGACAATGTAATTTATTATATAGAGGAGAGGCAGGTGAGGGGACCAGCACTGGCACTGGGTGTACTTTGTGTTCAGAAATACTCGGGAAATGTTAACAGAAAGGTTCATCTGTTGTTCCCATCATCTTTTAGCTGTTGCTACCAAATGTACAATGTGCTTCTGTGTACTGTCATAAGTCAGCTAAAACATGTGTAAACATATGCCATGTCAGTCATTAAGGAGAAGAGTGTAATTATACTTTTAAATGTGGCAAAGCATTTTGAAAGTAGTGTATAATTTTCCAGAGTGGGAACCTTCATGAAACATATCTTTCCCTGAGTGTTTATACAGACTGACATCTTCGGGTTTGTTCAGATCCAGAGCCCCACTGTGAACAAGAAGGCTTCAGACAAAGGAGGCAATTTGTTCTTTAGGTGCTATTTCAACGAAAGGGAGAGGCAGCAGCGGGGGGGTGGGCGTGGAGGTGGCAGGAGAAGAGGGACACACCGTGTTACTGCACAAAGTTCAGGAATATGCAGGATCTGGTGTAATCACCCCAGTTAAGGACTGTTGAGAGATGCTTAGTGTCAGGGTGCTGCTTTCACTGTTGGCAAAGGATAATCTTGTAATTTAATTCTTGATAGGGTCAAAGAAAGGTATGGAGTTTATATTATTAATTAAATTAAATAGGTTTACTGCCCACTGCTCACTTGAGGGCAATGGATCACGTAGTCTTACTGGGAAAGAGGCAGAACGGGAAGGCGCCATCCTACAAAAAATCTTTATTGGATGCAGGGGAAACATAGTGCCAAAGGATGAGGAAAAGGCTGAGGTACCTAATACCTTCTTTACCTCAGTCTTTAATAGTGAGACTAGTTTTCTCTGGGTGCCCAGCCCCCTGAGCTGGAGGATAGGTACAGGGAGCAGAATGAAGACCCCCATAACCCAAGGGGAAGTGGTTAAGTGGCCTGCTACACCACCTGGACACACACAAGTCTATGGGTCTGGATGGAATCCACCCAAGGGTACTGAGGGAGCAGGCAGAAGTGCTCACCAAGCCACTTTCAAGTATTTATCTGCCATCTTGGCTAACTGGGGAGGTCCCCGTTGACTGGAGGTTAGCAAACGTGACGGCCCATCTACAAGAAGGGCCAGAAGGAGGATCCAGGGAACTACAGGCCTGTCAGTCTGACCTTAGTGCCAGAAGAGTATATGGAGCAGATTGTCTTGAGTGCGCTCACACGGCATGTACGGGACAATCAGGTGATCATGCCCAGTCAGCATGGGTTTATGAAAGGCAAGTTCTGCTTGACTAACCTGATCTCCTATAACAAGGTGACCCACTTAGTGGATGAGGGAAAGGCCATGGATGTTTTATACCTAGACTTCAGTAAAGCCTTTGACAAGAGTATATGGAGCAGATTGTCTTGAGTGCGCTCACACGGCATGTACGGGACAATCAGGTGATCATGCCCAGTCAGCATGGGTTTATGAAAGGCAAGTTCTGCTTGACTAACCTGATCTCCTATAACAAGGTGACCCACTTAGTGGATGAGGGAAAGGCCATGGATGTTTTATACCTAGACTTCAGTAAAGCCTTTGACACTGTTTCCCACAACATCCTCCTGTTGAAGGAGATGAAGCAGAAACTGGCTGCTCATGGCTTGGATTTGTGTACACTTCGCTGGGTAAAAAACTGGCTGGATGGCTGGGCCCAAAGAGTTCAAGTGAACCGAGTTAAATCCACCCGGTGGCCAGTCACAAGTGATGTTCCCCAGTGCTCAGTATTAGGGCCAGTTCTGTTTAATATCTTCATCAATGATCTGGACAAGGGGATCAAATGCACCTTCAGTGAGTTTGCAGATCAACACTAAGTTGGGTGGCAGTGTTGATCTGCTGGAGGGTAGGAAGGCTCTACAGAGGGATTAGCACAGGCTGGATCAATGGGCCGAGGCCAATTTTATCCGGTTCAACAAGGGTGAGTGCCAGGTCCTGCACTTAGGTCACAACGACCCCCTGCAACACTACAGGCTTGGGGAAGAGTGGCTGGAAAACTGCCTGGCAGAGAGGGACCTGGGGGTGCTGGTTGACAGCCAGCCAGCAAGAAGGCCAATAGCATTCTGTCCTGTAACAGAAATAGTGTGGTCAGCAGGACTAGAGATGTGATTGTCTTCCTGTAACTGGCGTGGGAGAGGCCACACCTCAAATACTGTGTTCAGTTCTGGGACCCTCACCACAAGAACAACACTGAGGTGCTGGAGCATGTCCAAAGAAGAGCAACAAAGTTGGTGAAGGGTCCAGAGAACAAGTCTTATGAGCAGCAACTGAGGGAAGTTGCTTCCTCCTTTATAGAAAAGGAGGCTGAGGGGAGACTATCGCTCTCTACAACTATCTGAAAGGAGGTTGTAGTGAAGTGGGTGTCGGTCTCTTCTCCCAAGCAGCAAGACCAAATGGCCTCAAGTTGTGCTGGGGAGGGGCTAGATTGGATTTTAGGAAAAATTCATTTGTTTGTGTTGCATTAAACAGGCCAGTTGACAACATGATTTGAATCACAGAGCACAGCAACAAGACTATGCGGGAACAATCATACAAATTTTTATTTTGTCAAGGGATAAATTAATATTTTCATATTTTAAATACCTCTGTAGCTGTCTACTCCATACCATCTCTTTTGTTATTCTGTATGTAGGCCTGAGTCAGATAAAAGTGTTGCACATGTGCTTAAATTCAGTCCTGATGAGTTATCCCATTGAATTTAGATGCACTCGTCCTGTGATCTCTGGAAGATTATGACTTTCTCTCACAGCAGCAGTCAACAGTCCCAGCCAAGAAAGGACGGGGCAGTAATGAAATGGTCACTTGCATGATTTTACTGATCATTTATCTGAAAAAAACAAAACCAAAAACAAACCCAAACCAAATCAAAACCAACCAAACAAAAAAAACCCCCTGCAGACATCAAGGAAAGTCCTAGAGACCTTCAGGCTGGCAGTGAGAATGAAAACCAGAGGAATATAATCTGGTACATAATTTCTTAAATCCAGGTGTGGACAATGGCCTTGTAATGCATATTAGAGTTGTCTTTCATGTCACTGTGCTGCATCAGATTCTTCTTAAATTGGTGGTTTATCTGTCCTTACCAAACTATGCCTGATGTTCTTTAACAGCAATATTGATCCTGCCACATACAAAGCCAAAATGTTGTAGCCCCTAAGAACAAATTAATAGAAAGTTGTATGCCTGAATAGAGATTTCTTTCCTCCAGTTGTCACTGTCAACACAAATTTAGCACTTTATTTACACTGTCATGAAATTAAAAAGAAGCTGTGTGTAATATAGATTCTAAGCTTGTGACCCTGTACTTTTTCAGCATTACTAAAACCACTTTGATTACTACAAGAAAAAATATTTTAAGTTGTTTTCAGTAGCAGAAAGTAATTTCAAATTTAGAATCTTGGGAGTTTGACTCAATGACTCTTATGCATCCCTTACAACTTAAGATGTTCTATGATTCTATGATCTTAATTTTCTAATTACCTTCATTTCAATGAGGATCAATTAATTCATTAAAAAAAAAACAAAGGATTTGCAACCACTTTTATTTTTGTATTTCCATTTGTAACAAAGAATGATGGGCACAGTGTTGAGCTCGTACACAATGATGGCCTCTGAATTGACTGTTAGCATTCAGTGTCATTCTGGGTAATTCTCTGAAAATGTCAATTCAGAGCTCTGCAGCAACCAAGTAAAAAAAATAAATTGTTGGGAATGGTTGGACATGAACAGAAAATGGAAAATGTGTTTATAAATCCTTGGCAAAGTCATACGTTGATTGTGGAGTGGTTCTGGCCATATACTTGTTCTTTAAAGCAGATAGTAGAACAAGAAATGACATAAAATGCAGTAAAGGTGATCAGAGATCTGAGATGTCTTCCCGTGAGATAAAATAAGTAAATCAGGCAATTTTGGAAACGATGCAGCAGACAGGACATTATTATACAGGTTGATAAAATTAATGCATGGAAAATGTAACATAATAATTATTATCAGTATAGAACTAGGAAAAACCTGTGCAATTTTGAAATAACAAATTGTAAAGAAACAAAAGTAACTACCTTTTCACAACACACAATTTGCCTGTGGAATTCTGCCACCGGACATTGCCTAAAAAGATGCCTAAAATACAATTATGGTCAAAATGTGGTTAAATAAATTAATGGAAAAACCAAAAGAATATTATAAACAAATATGCAAATATTACCTTTTGTTTATGAAGTCCTTAAGCTGCAGCTTGCCAGAATGTGGAAGAATGTACCGAATAGAATGTCACTATCTGCTCACCCAATTTTAATGCTCTTTTCCAACGCATCAACTGTCATTCACTCTTTAACACAGGACATGGGGCAGAGAGGACACCTGCTTTGGTCTAGAAGGGGCTTCTTCCTCTCCCTACTATTGAAACTGAGGTTGAAGGGTTAAAGGAGGTGATTATTTATACCTGAGAAACGATAACATTTTAAGTTTTCAGAAATAACATAGCTGGATAACTCATTGCATTGCATATTTTACCCTGTAGCAGGCTGTAGGCATTTTTAAGACAATATACTGCCAATAACCATTACTATTGCATTACAATAATTCTTCCACAGCTTAAGTATTTTTCTATTCTTTCATTCCTAAAGCTTCAATAGCAATTTCCATCACATATGCTGGTATGTCTCGTCTGTCTAGCAGATCTCTCCCATAGTTGCAGTGACTATATGTGAATGCTTGTTTAAGAGGGTTTTTGTTTTCATGAAAAGTCAAATGCTCCATGTTAGCACGATTCTTGATCATTCAGTCATCCTTAAAAGGAAACTGTAGTAATAAAAAGTAATCTAGTAATAGGGTTTAGTAGCACTGCCTAAACATTTAAACCAAACTGTTACCACTTGTTTAAATCCTCGTTGTAGTGCCATGCAGCTAAACAAGGCTTTTCCTAGATCAGCATCTGTTTGCCATTGGAATAATTTGCCTACAGCACTGGGAGACATTCTGCCAGAAAGAACCAAGATGGAAATCAATCTCTGGATCCTCTGTGTGCAAAAGTCACTTTATGTGTTTATTATTCTAGTTGGCAACATGCAATCATATAACAATAGACCCACTGTCATCATTTAAGTGTTGGTAGAGATGATGGGAGCAGCCATAAAGGTGACCTGTAAGAAAAAAAAGACCTCTACACAAACCTCACACCTTACGCAATTATATTTTCATCAGTTAAATTACAATACGTAGAAGGAATTTGCTTACTCTGATTAATACAGTTATGCCCTTTATATCCAGGGTTTTAAAAATGCTCTTATGCCACAAAATACATGTTTCCCAAAGTGTTTTCAGTAATTTTCAAAAAAGCAACCTGTGCTTAGCAGGGCAAAACACCGTGGTAGCTGCATCAAACTTATGAAGCAAATACACTTATTTGAAAGATGATCAGGTAGAAGAACGGTGGTGCAGTCAAGCTGCAACTAAAGAGTAACTGCAAATTGTTCCATTTTTCCTTACCTCAGCTCCTCAGTTGTGACTGGTTTTGGAGGATCACTTTCTTTAAATAATTCCACTCGGAGGGAAGTGTTAAAAATGTAAGACCATAGTTACGAACACTCTTAACAGTTACTGCATCGCATTTTTGTATCTTCCCCATACAACTTGCCCAGGAAAGTATGTAGACAGAGAATTCAGTATAACTGAGAATGAGGCCTTGAACTCCAAAAATCTACTTCTGCACATGCTCTAAATGCATACACTCAGTGCAACTGTCCGCTTTACCTAAAAGAGGATAAAACAGCATATCTTCTGAAGTTATCAATTTACATTTTCTTTTGAGTCTTGTTTGAAGCTACAGTAGATGCACCATTTTTCTGTTGCTACAAGCAACGTCTTCCTTTACACTGAGGACTAATAGTAAGCTATACATTAAAGATAAAAGAGGCCAAACATCTTGTAAAGCCACATTAAATAGCACAAATTGTTCCAATTATGTTACAAGGATTCCGGAAAAACTTGATTTTCTTTCTTCTGAAGCCTGCTTATATAAGAGGATATTATTTCACTGAAAGGAGAGAAAACAAGGAAAGCAGAAAAAAATTACAGATATGACCGAGTTTTCAAAGAGCACTGCTGAAAAAGGTCTTGGGAATGAAAAAGCCCAACAGGAAGAAGTTGAGGGAAAAGGAAACTTTGTCCATATAGACATTTCTCAGTATTCCTCTTGCAACATTAGCAGAGCCAAAAGCAGAGCATACCCTGTTCTGCCTCTATTGTGCGTTACTGTAAGACTTGCCACTTCTCTTGGTTGGAATGTTGTTGATCCAGGCCACTGGACCATATTAAATTGTAACACAAGTGGTATCACTGTAAATCAATCCTAAGAGCAAAGAAAAAAATCTTCTGTTAAAACATTAGTTTTAAAAGAGCATGTATCATAGAGGAAATGTTAGCCAGGATTCACAAGTGTTGCCTGAATTACCATGGTTTTCTCCTTTCTTTGTTTTCTATTCTTCATAACACACCCTATATAACTGAAAAGAGAACCAAAAAAATGACAGAGACCTAAAAGCAATGTTCAAAGAGACAGGTGTTACTTTTTTCTAGCCAGGAAGTAGAAACTGTGAAGAAACCCCCTGACAGCGAGCTTTCTGTCTCATGTGTGGGAGATCCCAGAGTATGCTAAAATGCGTCTCCAGCAGATAGTGGAAGGAGGCCCAGTACACCATTTTCTCCCACATTATGCCCAAATGTCATGTGGACTCTTAGGGACAGTGGTCAGTAACTTCCCAAGCTTCTATAATCTGCTTTGGAGTCCTGGCTAGAGACCCAAAATGAACCCCTGGTTTAGTACTTCATTCTACTGAGTGCTGAAAACATAGACACACGAGTGTGGAAAAGCCTTTACAGAATATTCATTCTGGATCTTGCTATCATGGGCAACTGCACCAACTATTCTCTCTCAAAAAATGCTGGAAGTATATTTTAAAGCTTCTAAGGGTTCTTGCCTACACTGCTGGAACTGGTAAATTCCAAACTACATTCAGCATGTAAATAGGTTGTTAATATAGCCACAAGTTAAAAAATAGCTACCAAATAAACCAGAAAATACCTAGCAAAAGCATCTGGGAAAATGACTTCATTTTCTCCACTGAAAAGCCTCTTCTTTTACCTCTTTCTGAAAGAGTTTTGCACTCCCCTAGCCATTGCTGTAGCCTTCTTCTGTGGCTGTTCCAGCTTAATTTGGTTTTATGGGCATGGGTGACCACATCAAAAAGGAAAATGCAAAGAAGCTATCTCCATTGATTTGTCTGAAGTCATACTTCTCCCTGTAACGGACGTATCTCATCTGCTGTATTTGCTTTGTATCACAAGTCATGATGGTGCTGTGTCACAGTCATCTGGTGAGTCACCGCTATTCTTTCCACTGACAGTGTTTCCCATTTTCACATTTGTCCTTGAAACCTTCTCAGTTGTGATATACTGTTTAAAATGCCTGTTAATTCCAAATAGTGGAAGCTAGATTTTTGAAGGTGCCAGATTCAAATACAAACCATTGTCTGTAATTAAAAGGTTATTGGAGGCACCCATGTTATTACTTAATTGGTAGCTCTACTGTTGGATTTTATATATA
>NW_010140955.1:0-55657 GCF_000699245.1 Pterocles gutturalis
AAAAAAAAAATCACTGCAGTCTGTTCATGTACGAGAAAGGGACAGAAGAAAAGACAGGAGGGCACAGCAATTGGAACATCTGCAGAAGTAATCTTTTTGGATAACAAGCAGCATACACTGATTTAGGACAAACAGAAACCTCCGCACCAGCGTAAGCAGCTCCTCTTCCTCCCCGAAGTGGTGTAGGAAAGAGGTGGGAAGGACGCACGACAGACTGAAAACGGATGAGGGACAGATACTCCACTAAATGGCACAACATCCATTTCCTCCTGTGTGCTCAGTCTAAAGGTAGTGTTAATAGAGGAAGCTGTAGGCAGGCAAATTACCTGTCAGATGCTAGAGGCTGCTAATGAAGAAAGATGCAAAAAAGCATGGGAAAATGCAGCCAATAAAACACCTCCGAAAACATCTCCGAATGCAAAATGAATGCTTGGCAGAGGTGCATAGCTCTTCTTTTAGTGTGGAAACAGAGGGCTTGGAAGAGCAGATGGAATACATGTACCCCCGGTTTGGTAAATACCTCCACATAATTTAGTTACTCTGTTCCTGGCGTTACAGAACACGATATTCTCAGAGAAGTGGTGACTACAATTACTTGCTTATAGGTGTGTACTGGAATGCAGGAGGATAATATAGGAATTACAGTTTTGCCGCTGGACTACGGTTCTGGAAACCTTGTTTTAATTGTGGAGATCACTTGGATTCCCACGTCACTCCCTGAAAGCCGGGTGTTTGTGTGAGTTGTCTAGACTACCTCCACAAGACAAATGATACCTCTTGAAATAAGTAGGATAAATCATCCCCTAAAAGTCCCCTTCTCTCTACTGAATATAGAGGGAGTCTAGCTTATTTAGACCATTTTTCATATGTCTGAAGTTATGTGAGATAAGCCTCACCATTTTTCTACCTTTTTTCTGAATATCTGTCAGCAAACTGGGAATAACATTTCCAGTCACACTGCCGCACTATGAAGACACCATCCATTACTGTTCCAGAGGCAGTCACATGCAATTGTACTAACGACAGCTCTGTAAGAATATAAACAGATAAAAAAAAAGGCAGAGGTTTTTTTTTTTTTATTATTGTTGTTTGTGGTTTAGGTTTCAATGTTGGTTTTATTCTTCCTGTCTAACAGAAATTAAAGGTCCACTGTGAACTGCAGTTCTGAAAGGAGTTCTACAGAATATCAAAGGCAATGCTACAAAGCAAGTTTGGGGTTTTTTTTGGATGTTTTTGAAAAAACAAAGGGAGAGGATTTTGATCTACATTCTAATAGTCTAAATTCTGTGAAGTTTGACAGGAGGAGTACTAAAACATTCTTATCAGTCATGGTCCATTTCCATATTGGGCAGATGAAAAAGTTTGCAGCTTCACAGACACTGCAGATTAGAGCTGACTGCACTCCTAAATGGAAGAGTTTTAAGTCTGAAAATTCAGATTTGACAGAATCAAAGTGCTTCACAAACATATCAGTTTCTTGAAAACTGTAGATAAAAATTAGCTGAAAAATGTTGAAAGATTTGTTTATCTTGAAGTATGAAATAAATGTTTTAGGCAGTTATGACATTTAGATTATAGACTGAATGATACCTGTCCAAAAGATACCTCAGAAATACATCAGAAAGACCAAAGTTAAACATTTCAGCAAAGGTAATTAAAAGATCTCTGAAACTTCAAAGAAATTTTGGCACTTTGTTCCAAAAAAAAAAAAAGAAAAAAAAAAGATGACACTTCCTCAAGGAGCTCAAATCCCATTTCAGAACCAGCTCCATTCCAGGTGTCAATACAACCATGTACCCTGCTATTATCTATTAGTTGTACAAGAGTCACGTCTTTAAAGGGCATCAGAGTGAAGACATGACACATTTCAGGACATCATTTTCTGTGTTCTTCAGCTAACTTGACATTCAATTGCAGTGTGAGTATGAGCAAGACACAGCACAAGAAAGCCATTTCAAGATGGTGATGATTTGAAGGCATCTAAGCTTTTGAGTCACTCGGATTTCTAGGGAATTATTTGTTATTTCACTACTGTGAATTATTATAGCATTATGCAAACAACCCTTAATGCTACTTTTCCACATTAAATCCACCACTTCTCAGGAGGTCTCGGCCACCAGGTGCTATTTTGATTTAAAATGTACACAGGAGAGACTGAAATGAGTAGAGTATATTATCTCTGCGTGCATTTGTCACTGACAAAATGTATTAATTGCGCATGGAAATCAATGCAAAGCAGTGTAGCTTTCAACCAAGTTACAGAATTAAACAGAGGGCCTATCAAATCTGATAATCCCTTCTTGCATCAAACACATTGCCAAGGTCACCAGAAATAAGCAATCTGTGAAGTATATCAGAGAGCAGTAAATCCCACGCACAGCTATGTTGATGGACGCATGCATTATGCTACATATACTTTATAGCATTTGGCATTAAATATAGCCACAACTACAATATTATTATGTTTTCCATTAAAAATTGGCAATGTTGAGGAAGGAGGGGATGTTCCAGTGGGACTCAAGGAATCAAAGTTCAGTTCTTAGCTTAGTTTCAGAGTTCATGCAAATTATCTCATTTTTCTCTGTGTTGGCTCCATATTTGGAACTAACCCTGGAACTAACCCTGGATCAACCTAAATTGCTCCCCCATGAAGCTATTCCACTTGGACAGTTCTTAGCACTGAATTCCAGAAACTGGATGACATATGTCACCAAAAAGGGCTCTTTCAGTAATGCAGCTGTCACCACAGATTGTCAAGGATTAACACTGAGTAAAGATCTCGAACATAAAACTTTGGATGATACGTGATTGCCCATTAAAGAAAATATCAGCCTGCTGAAACCGAGCACCACTCATAACATTTCAATGCAGCGTGGAGCAGTTTAGGCAAGCACTGATGGACACTTGTGGTGTCATCTGCCTGCTCCCTGCACCAATTTGGACTTAATATTCTCTCCTCTTTGCTCTTTGGCTATTTACTGCAACTTCCTTGCTCTTCTCTTGTTTCTCCAGATAGCTATCACCTTCCTAACTTGAATCCACTGTCAAGACTGAAATTACACAACTGCACACATCACAGAGTGGAAAGATACTTGCAAACATCACATTGCATGCTCATCAGTACCGGCTGTTCCTTTTCCTCGCCCTTTATTTATCCCGTCTCTTTGCATTTGTAAGGTCTTCGGCTCTGGGATTGATTTTTGTTCTCTGGCAGAAGGAAGGCTAGGGGGGAAATGACCTGCTGTTTGCTGGCCCTTAGTCATTTCCACAGTAATGTGATATTAGGACTCATAGGTGGCTGATTATCAAGTCCATACCACACTTAAAACAATGCACAGCTATTCCTTTGGTAATTCTGGCTGTTGCATTCTTGAGAGTTCTTTTGATTTATTAGCCCACTGTGTTATTAAAATAATGAATTATGTGTTGGTACATTGCATTTAACATAGTACACACAGGGGCAAGTACATCTGCTAGCTATTAATCAAATATTCACTAACAAAGGTTGATTAACAGCATTTTACATATTTACAGCAAGAATGAAAAGCATAATAGAGCTCCACTGAAGTTAAATTATAATAAATTATTAAAATGCATTTATCTGTGCACTGATTAGTGCGTGGGATAGGCAGAACCGCAGGTACAGTTTTTGTTCATCGCACAATACCATTTACTTATTGCAACAGGCAAGGCATTTATTTAATACATTACTTTTCAGCTTCTGCGGAAAAAAAAAAAAGCCCCAAAAAGCTGTGTACAGCTGTGCATATTTTGAGTCAAATTTAAAGCAAATTTCCTTACATGTAATTTTCATGTCCACCAATCTACTGGCTTAAGCTTTCAAATCAACCATGTTGTTGATGCATAGTGTGGAGCCTGATATTTGCATGCCCCAATGGACAAGTTTTTTGTGACTTTGGGTAAGTACCTTAAAGCTGCTCAGTCTTCAGTGGGTATTAGAAGTGGAGACTTGTCAAGTAAGCATGAAAAAAATCTGAGGCCTTTTAAATGGATATTTAAGGACTTCTTAAGAGCTGGAATGACAAAAATCATATTCTTATTTTTCATATCTAGAGAGAAGGCTAGGAGCATTTTCTTTTTGCTGAAGCTGAACTAATTTGCACAGAACTAAGTGTAATTTTCTTACAAACACCCAGCTCCCAGCTACGACTATGGGTTGATATTCTGGGGTCTATGTACCCCGCCAAATCCTACCGAAGCCAGTAGGAATCTGAGGGCTTCCAGGCAGCAGGATTGGTTTCCCGTGTTAATTACTGGGAGTTTCTTTAACTAGACTTCAGAGAAAATATTTTTTTTTTTTCCTAAATTGCCTTTTCATTGATTTTCAACAAAACATTATCACAGAAAGCCAACATGGACTATAAATGAGAGTTTAAACATGCAGCGCACATACTGTTGAATAGGGGAGAAAAATATAGTATGTTAATAAACCCAGCTAAAAGAATACAAACCAGAAAGTAAAACAGATGCAGGAATTACAGGAGTTCAGAATTTGAGTTCACAGAGAAGAAATTAGGGTTTGTATTAAATTACAGTACAAGGAAAAATATTACAGGAAAAATATTTGCGGCTGGTGTAAATCAATATTGACTGTGTTAATTTACTCCAGCTGAGAATCTGGTCCACACATACTTATGTTGGTATTTAGAAGAACAACTCATCTGTTCTCTGTGGAAAATAATTCCATATGAAAAAATCTTTTTCCTGATCACTTATCTAAGAGCTCATTTGTAACCTATTCTACAGAGAGTAAATCACTTATCAATCTTTTCCAGAAAACAAAGGCAGAGATAGACTCTCAGGTTTAATCTACTGTGAGTGGCTCTGTGTGGCCAAGAAGGCAATTTATAAATAGGAGTGCAATTACAATGACCTTCAAAGTTTTGCAGAATAGTCTAAAGCAACACAGACTTGAGAAATTTAAACAATGAACAGCATATAAGAATATCAACTGCATGCCTCTTGCAGATATTTCTTTTTCAGAGTCTTAACTCCCAAGGACACAGCTGGGTAGAAGACATTGAATGTGTGTGACAAGTAGTTACACTGTGTTTTGTCCCAGTGGTTAAGTCTTCTTTGCCTGTATTTACCTGTGAGTATTGTCATGAGTTGGACGTGGAACAAAAGTCCACAGAAAACTAGGCTTCATTAACTTGACTCTTCACAGAACAACTTAATTTCTTTGATGACAGATCAGGGAATCTTATCAGATGCAGGGATGGTACAGAGATTGGGGTGTCTGCACCGGTTCACAGGAGAAGATCAGAATTCAAAATGCTCTGGAGAGCTAGAGAAATGGACCAAGATCAATAGGATGAAAGTCAACAGACAAGTGCAAAGTACTCCATTGAGTAAGGAGAAATCAAATGCACAAGTACAAACAAGGGAATTACTGTCTAGGCAAAAACACTGCAGAAGAGGAGCTGTATTACCACAAACTGCACAGGAATCAACAACATGTCACTTCCCAAAAAAGGCAAAGCTCATTCTGTGCTAAATCAAATGGAGTTTTACGCAAGATGCAAGAAGAAGAAGAAATCTCTGAAAGTTTTTAGAACAGGTCAAAGAAGCATCTTTTAGGATAGCTAAGGATACGTTTGAGCTCTGTGCATTTGCAGGTTGTGGAATATTCACTCTAAGGGAATGGAGCATCTCCCTGCTGAGGAAAGGCTGAGGGAGCTGGGTCTCTTTAGCCTGGAAAAGAGGAGACTGAGGGGTGACCTAATCAATGTTTATAAATACGTGAAGGGTGAGTGTCAGGAGGATGGAGCCAGGCTCTTCTCTGTGACATCCAGTGATAGGACAAGGGGCAATGGGTTCAAGCTGGAACATAGGAGGTTCCGCTTGAGTATGAGGAAAAACTTCTTCACGGTGAGGGTGACAGAGCACTGGAACAGGCTGCCCAGAGAGGGTGTGGAGTCTCCTTCTCTGGAGACATTCAAAGCCCGCCTGGATGCGTTCCTGTGGGATCTGATCTAGGTGTCCTGCTCCGGCAGGGGGATTGGACTGGATGATCTTTCGAGGTCCCTTCCAATCTCTAACATTCTGTGATTCTGTGGGATTCAAAACGGTATTTTAACTAGAACAAGTGAAGCAAATAATTTATGCAGCATATCTAGCCTCTGTTTCTGAATTGATAAGAATTATTATTAAATGTCATTTACTTAGTACATCTTCTACTTTCAGTCTTTCTTGATTTAATTTAAAATCCCCTGGATATGAGTTATCCAGTCTCTTCAAACATACTTTCTGGTTTTAAGCAGTACATTTAATCTAAGCAAATATCCATATTCAGACTATATTGATTGGTGCTGATTACAAGCTATCATTGAAGACGTCTGAGAGTTTAGATGGGACACTAAACACATGTATTATTCTAGAATATATTTTCTGACTATTTTATTATTAGAAGTAAGCACCACACTGTGCTGATGATAGATTATTTTTTAAATTTAAACTAAAATTGGATTACAATATCTGCCAGAAGCTTTTTCGTAAGATGAATAGCTCTTTTTCTGTACTCTTAACACAGAATTCTCTTTGTCAGCTTTATCTTAAACTTACAAAATATAAGAGCAAGTCTTCTTTCTCGATATATACAGCTGTCAATAGCTGAGAGAATATTTTTGATCAAACACCTGCTATCTAAGCTGAAGAAAACATACTTGCTCTGAAAGATTTTCTCCAAGTTGGATACACTAATATTCCACTATACGGCATGTCATGTGCTGGAATCATTAGAAAAACACAGGAACTGACTGCTAAATACCACATTAATCATCTAAGCAACCATTTTGTTGGTTACAAATCTTACTCTGCTAGTCATTACTACCCAATCATAGTGGAGAATGCAAGCTTTCCAAACCATGTTTCAAGCTCTTATTAACTGACATCTTATATGTCTGCAGCTGGGAATTAGTCAAAAATCTGGTGTTAGCATGTCGAAGAGCTGTCAGTACCGCAGTGTTTATGCATGACCGGAGCTGGAGAACATTGAGACCGAAATGCCAAAGAGGGGGCAGTAGGGTGTGTTTTCAGCTGTAATGAATGTGTAGCTCCCCTGTGTGCTAATGGTCTGGTCTGTCTGAAGTACTTCATGAGCTTCTGAGCTCTTGCAGTTCTACTGTCTTGAAGTTACTGATACAATAGAAGTTATGTGACTAAGTCCATTAGGTCCATAAGCTGCATGCTTAATAGCAAACATTGGTGTTGTGTAACACAAATCACATTCCTGGTTCTGAATGGTTCCAAGTTCCAATTTCACCAAGACCCTACTATTGAAAAGAGCTGCTGTTAACAAGGGCTTTCTGTGACAGAGGGACTACTTTACCATTTAAAAATTTCAGTAGCAGGGAGAAATTTTACTGCTAATGAAATATATATTTTTCTTCCATCATATCTCCCACTCCAGGAGCTCAGTGCAGCTTAAGGCTACAAACACCTCTCCCTTTGGATACTGTGTTAGCATTGCCATTTTTCTTGCAAGGCAACTCACATACACAACCATGAAAATCTTGCCCACATGAACATGGGGAAAGTATTACTGGTGCACATCACAGCCTTTCGTTAATTCATCTTTGCAAGAGCCCTGTGCAGTAAGGATGTCAGTCTCATTTACAGATGCAGAACTGATGTGCAACCAAGGTATACTTCACTGCAGCTCGAAGCTTAGTGACAGGCCCGGAGACTAAACACTCCTTAGGGTCTGCGGAGTAGAACAAGCTCTTCCTTGGGATAGTTGAGAGTCCAGCGGCCAACTGCTTGGCCTGCAGCAGAGCTGCTTTTCTCTTTCGTTTCACGACTTTAGCAAGGTACTCGCTGTCCAGGTATTGCAACATGCCCAGGGTCGTAGAGGAAGGCTATAGAGAAGACCTGAACCCAAGCTGCTGAAATGCAATACTAGAGCCTACTGAAGATCAGCCGCCCCCCAGCTCCCCTGCGGAGTCTATGGTAAAAGGGAAACAAGGATGCCATTTGCAGGGCACAGCAGTGCCCTGGTTTAGAAACTCCACGTGTAATGCTGCTTATTTTTGAGCACCATCTACTGGTGTGTTAACTACCTACCCGTCCATGCACACAAGGGCTGTTTCAGAGTATCTCATGACATATGCTAGTGTCAGAAAGGGAAACGAGAACTCCTCACAGTCTTGAGCCTTAATAAAACCACCCATCCTCTTTGTCCGACAGGATTTACCATTACGTTTTGTCATGTCTTGCAATAACATTTTAACGTATTCAGTTCAGCTGAGTGACTGCAGCACAGCAACTATTTTGCAGTGACTGTCAAGCTCTTAAAGTTGCTGTTGGTGATTTGCAGATGGAATTACTGTGTATCATCCCTTCAAACCATAAAAACAGGTAACTCAGACTTGTCAAGAACCATGCATCAAATTCATCCTTAGCGTAACTCGGTGGGAAACCAATGAAGTTTGTACTAGAGATGGATGTGGTCCACTGTGTCTGGATTCTTGAAATATTGGGATCAAAGCCTTGCCAGGGATCCCACTGTGTGTGAAATGGTTGTATTCGTCAGTGCTCAGACATCCAGCAAAATACTTCTCAGTATTTCCTCTGTTCCAAAATGAAAAACATATTCAATAATAAAAGCCTAAACCGACTAAAAGCAATTGCAAATGCAGAAAACGTGACTTGACTTCTCAGTGTTTCCTCCGTTCCAAAATGAAACAAAACATATTCAATAATAAAAGCCTAAACCGACTAAAAGCAATTGCAAATGCAGAAAACGTGACTTGATCATCACCAGAAATTCACCAAAACCTGACAGACCATTTATGAACGGATTACTTTACTGATAATAGTTTTCTATTAAATTTTCATCCTTACATGTAGCTGGATCGGCATGCTCCAAAACCATGTCATGACATTTTTTAGCTTTCTAAATGAGATATAAAAATGATTAGTATTATTTCCAATGGGGTCCTAATCACGCAGGAAATTGAGTGCAATGCTGACTTGACAGTACTTAATTTTCCAAGATCAAGTTACATCTCCTGTGAATTACACCACAGCTATCACTATCCTTGCTTAGAATTGCACGGTGTTCGTGAATCGCTTTCTGAATACCTGCCCCTCCCCGAGACTTTTGTGGTCACAAGTAAATTGCAACACGCTCCCTGATTTTCAGTTACACTAATACCTTTTACTTCAATGTTGGCAAAGGTTACATGGTTCTCTAGCAAAAAAATCACAGAAGGTCAACACAAAACACTTCTGCTTCCTTGCTTACATCAACAAAAGCGTGTAATGAACCTGTACCAACATCCATCCTCCTACTGCAGTGCACTGTTAGCATTCAGAGCTTCATCAACTATCATAGTAACGACAGTGGCATACACATATCCAGAAGATATGTAGGTTAAAATTATACCCGAAAGTGTGCTTTAGGTTTGGCATTTTTTTGAAGAAAAGCGAGTTGAACACATCTGGTACAAGGTGTCTTTAAGCCTTGCTCTCAACATACATACAAGAAAACATACGGTAAAAGTACAGTTTCTCTTTTTAAAAAAGAGAATTTTCTTTTTTGATTTCTTAGGGAAAAAAGAACCTCTTTTTTTAACCATATGTCTCCTCTGTGTATATATTGGAGTTGGAACCATGTGGAAGCTCAGACAAGAAAGAGACATATGTTAGAAGCTGTTCTCTTTTCTCTGTTCAAGAAAATTAAAAGAAACAAATAGCAGTTGCTCCAACAGACACTAAAGTCAAAGTAATACCTCACATTGATTACAGTAGTAATCAAGTCAGAGCCATGCTATTCCTCAGTGTGATTATTTGTTTCCTTTTCTAAAATAAGCAGAGTGGTTGACAGTGTACTGTGTTCTGGTGGTGCACAAGCTGTAATATAGAGAGCATCTGTTAGACAAGTTAAAAGGATTCAGCAGAAGTGAAGCATGACGAATGAGGAGAAACAATCACTGTAGACATCGTTATAAAAGTCATATCAATGATTTAAGCAACTTAAAAACATCCGTAAAAATCTACAGTGCTGTGAATTAACCAAAAAATACAGATTTCAAAAAAACTGTCATTAAATGTTGTTTTGAGTGAACCTGTCATTCTTGGTGACATGACTATAATTTTTCAGACACTCAAACATTTGCTCTCTTCTTCTACAGTACATACAGTCTCGCACAGTACTATACTAAGGAAAGTTGCAATAATAGCTATTTGCCTGAATTAATAATTGAATTATTATTTAGAGAACCACAGCTATCTGAATAGAGGGTATAGGTCACTATAATTAAATAGCCATTGAAAAGATTAGCAGTTCTTAATTACTTATACTTTCCTCTCATAAAGTTTGTTCACAATGAAGGACAGATCTGTCCCATCCCATCCCTTACACACTGGACCATTCTAATAATGGTATTGGCCACAGTGTCCCTCATAGTTGTCTTTTTTTCCTTTCAAAAAATGTTGATGTTTCATACAGAAAATGTTTTTCATGGGGTTATGGCCACTGAAAGCCACCATTTTCAAGAAATTAAAAGTAACCAATAATCCTCTATTTGCTTTCAGATACAGTCTTATCACTGATGCATCTTAATCTTCTTGTAAGACATTAGAATTTTCCAGGAAAACACACATTTTTTTTTTCAACCAAAATAAAGTCATTTTTCTATTGTAAAAATCAGAACTGGAAGATTTTCAGTTTGCCACGTGGCACTGAAATGCAAACACTCCATTATGAAGTTTTTTTACTTAAATAGTGGACATGATGAAGTACAGAAGAAACCTGAAGAAAACCAGGAGACAGACATATGTTTTGCAAATTCCCATAAAAATCTGACTTGCTGTGTTACTTGATTCCGAGATGTTCAGATGTTCAACCAATGCTGAACACATTCACTCATCTTTCTTTTACCTGAAACTGCAAGTTTGTCCAAGGCAAGTTTTGGCCTATGAAATAGCCCCCGTTACTCCTGCTTGGCAATGCTGAACTTGCAAGTCCTGCAGGTAATTTTTTTTTTATTTCCAGGCTCCTGAAATATTTGACTTAAGGTATAGCTTTTCTGTTAATGAAATTAGGAGTTTGGTGGAAATTTTCTGTGTGCTTTTTACCATTAGGTTGTTTAAAGAAAGTAGTAAAAAGAAAATCAAAACCCAGTAACATCTGGAGGGGAAAGGCAAGTGAGGAATCTTTCAGAGAGAAGATGAAAAAAGGGAAGGGAAAATAAAGGAGGTAATGTAAATGTTATTCTGGTTTGTTTTCACAGCTCCTAAGTAATTTCTTCCACTTGTGATCCAAATTATATTGCCCTTAAAAAGAAAATTAACATTTACAGATGTCTTTTCTCTAGCTGTAATCATTTATACCCCTTTCGTAACTGGCTCTGTCAGATAACAAAAAATAGTAACAAACAGGATCACCTATTTCTTCCTCTGTCATTTTCCACTGCCCATTCTCAGTGCCCATCATCCATGTTGCAAAGCAGCTTCTGACACCAGGGGATATCAAAACAACTTCAAATGGCTGTGAAATATGAAGTCAGAATAATATTTTTTTTCCGAGCATTTTTTATTGAAAATACTTAATATGAAACACCCTGAAGCTTTTCTGGCAGCTGGCTGGTGGCTCTGCATCCCTGACACCTGAGAAGGGGAAGGAAACTGAATGTCACACTCTCACAAGAAGTCGGGGACACAGAGGACTCCAAGCACCCAGCTAGTGCTGAATAAAGTCTTTCTGTGTTGCATAATAGATGCAGGATGATAAGGGTCTAATATCTTGCAAATAACAATGAATGAGAGCCTAGCTGCTAACTCTAATTTTTCATTTGGGTACTAAGTTGCTTTTTCTGTTGTTGTTTTGCAGAATCATGACAAACAGCCACATTTAGAAAAGCATTCCCAGCCCTCACTGCTCAAAAATGTCCAGCAAAAAGTTCCATCTAGGCTGGAGGAAACTGTTTACCAGAAAAAGAACTGCAAGCAGTGAGAAAGGAGAGGACATAGAAGGATGATTCAGTTGAAGATTTTCTTAGTTAATAAGTTGGTTGCTACCTTCCTACGAGGTGACTTCATTTACTTTGACTTGTCAGAAGTTTGTTTTATTGCATTGGTTGGATTTCTAATGCTGCTCTGATTCACTGCCTATATTAAAGCCAGCAACAAAGAGTTCTGCCATGTCCTATTATAGGCTTAATAATCCTTATTTACACCAAATGGGCACCGAAGGACTCAAATCATTCACGTTTGTATAGGGTTTCAATATCATCAAGCAAAGCACAGTAGAGAATGTAATAATGAAAGAAATTATTATATGCTACCATTCCAGTACCGGTTGCAATAAGAAATACACAGAAGGGTCTTCACAGGGCTAATTTTAGGCACAGAAGACTGGTCACTGTAAGCCCTTTCTGTAATCAATAGAAAGAGGCGGGCACCTCCAGAGGGCAATTCAGAGCAGGAGCTAATTTAAGTGCTCTGAATTGCACTCTTGAAATCCCCCTCTCTCTGTGTTTTATATATTGGAGCCTAGGGAGATATACTTCCAATACTGACACAGTGTGTGGAAGAGAAGTAAATCTTTGGTGTTTTGTAAAAGAGTCGTGACACTTGTAAACCGAGGGCATGTCAACGCAGCAAAATAAGACAAAGTGCAGGGAGGCCCAATTTGGCTCTGGCTTGGGCTGGTGAGTCCACAAAGCGCAGTAACAAGCAGGTGTACAGGCAACGCAGCCCTTCTGGAAAGGTTTCTCATCTTTCACAAGCCAGCTCTGCAATTTCAGGAGCAGACTGGGGCCACCCGAGCTGCCTGAGCACGCATCGCCCCAGCCTGCCCAGCCCTGCAGGTATCCCAGCCCCACTCGCCCACCCTGGAGCACAGACTTCTCTGCCTCCAGCTCCCCAGGGACCTTGTCCTGATTGACTTTTTCCTCCTTGTTAGAAAACAGTGTCCCCCTGGCTTCACCAGAAACAGAGAGAAGTGTAAGAGAAAAAAGAAGTGCTGGGGATCCTCCTAGCATGAAACAAAGCTGATTTTGGAAGAGATAAACAGTGAAAGTAGGACACATCAGATGCAGGAATTGCGTGAGATGATACCTATTCATGTTTACTTTTAAACAAAAGGCTTACTGACTACTTTGAACAAACTTTTTTTTATTGTTGATGCACAAAACAGAATAAATACATATTCAAAACCAGTAATGAAGTTATGTGCAAACTCTGTTCTTTAGGAGACATCTATTATTTTTGGGTTGTGACAGTAACAGGGCCATTGCATCTTGTCTGCAAGGGGGTGTATTCTCTGAAAATCACTTTTGCAAAAATATCACAATGTATGAGTCAGCAGGTCAAATTCACCCACCACGAAAATCAGTTGGAATAATGGGATTTCCGGCTTTGAACCCAGAGACAGCCGTCTTAACAGCCTGTCCTTCCAAGCCAGCCTCTTTTGTTTATTCATGTTTGTTATTTGTGAGCGAAGGGCAGCAAATATCGGCACTGTCTGCCCAGGGAAGGGGACAGGAACCAAAGAGCTGCCTTCTTCCTGGACACACGCTTCCCTGCTATGGAAGTAAGTTACTTCATAGCCATGGTACTAGCCACAGGAGAGGAACTGAGGGGAAAAGGAAGGTACAGAGGCTTTTCCCTGTCTTTGGCCATTGCCTGTCTCTGGATTGCAAGAGGAGGAGTGTACAAGGAGCTGTTAATACCTAGTGTACAGTGGCTACTTGAGCCACCTTCTTCCTACAAACTCTCCTGAAGATATTTATTATTTACCTGATGCTAGACCTAGCAGCAGGAAAGGAAACAGAAGCTGAGTTACTTATAGCACTCTCAGAAAAAAACATGAACAGAGAGGAAGGAAAGGAAATCAATATGTGTGATTGCTCTTCTCCATCCACTGTAAATGTGTTGGTGAGGGACATGATTCATCTCTGCTGGTGAAAATTGGATTATAAGTGTTGTTGAAGCAGAAAGGGAATTTTGAAAAGAAAATATGTTCCTGCATTCGTGGCTGAGCACTTTGCAGAGATATTTTTAATTGGATATATGACAAATCCTGTAACAGAAGAGCAGGACTGGGTAGAACCCTGAGGAGCAGAAGTCAGCAGTTGTCCCGCTTCCCTGGCGTCACACCCCAGACCTCCTTTGTAGATGACTCTACAGCCTTTGGGCTTTCTGTAACTCCCCTCCAGTGAATCCTTTGCTGGGCAAGGCACACAGTGCAGAGTGCAGGTGGAGCTTTGACATGCCAGTGCTCCTCATAAGACTCCCATCAGAAAGGTAGGAGGGAAATATTAATATAAATGTTTTCCATTTACCTAACTTGTTCATTAGCATTCAACAATGATAAACAGCTTTGGAAATACATTGAAACAAAGACTTACAGTGTGTCTGAGAAGACAAAAAAGCAAGGACAAATCAAATGAGGAGAGTGCCTTAAATGACCACAATGATCTTAGCTTTCAAAGATTTTAGATGTTTTCTCAGGGACACCTAAATATAAATGAACTCACTCTGCAGAAGGAAGGAATTGACAGATTTAGTTACATTGCTTGACCTGTATTCTTCTTAGTTAATGGTGAGGACAGGCAAGACCGGTTTTATTTAGATAATTAAGCCCAAGTATAGGAAACAAATGTCAGAAAATCTATTTCTTGTCGCATTCAGAGAAGACAATGACTAGTTAGACAATTAAACAACCTCATCACATGCAATGTGAGCATTTCACTGTGCTTTGTCATCTCTGCCACGAATATACTGTATGATCTTAAGCAAGAAACTACTAGTCCAGTTCACCTTTCCCTAGTACTGAGTCAGACATCATTCACCCACAGCATCAAAAAGAAACTGCACTGATGGCAGTTACACTTCCAGCAGTCACAGAGGAGCCCTTAAAAACCTCCCTAAATGACTCATTTTCAAGACTGCTAAAGAACTGCCATTTTTGCAGTCCAAACCAAGCAAAACTCAAAACCATTAAAAATTAGAATTCCAGTTTGTTCATCCAAGGCAGTCAGCAGAGTTTTACCTTGCATAAGCTCCAGAGGGCAGGTAGGAGCCCCTGGGACACCAGGGATGCAAGGACAAAAAAACCCAGGCTGTTCTTCCCAAGGAGAGAGCAGCAGCTGCATTGGCACTGTTGTCATGGAAGTTTTTCCCATTCTGAACTAGTCAAGACAAAAATTAATTTTCAGTGGCTCTATGTAGTCATAATAATCAATATTTAAAGGGTTGTGGAACATTATAACAATGGAGTTTGATTTCAGTCCCTGACAGCTAGAGAGGTAACCTGATTTAATAAGGAATGCAGCAGCAACCATGCTTCTGAGCCGCTGTGCCTAATTCTAAAGACCCCATAGTGATAAAAGAACAATAATGACTGAGGACTAATAAAAACAAAATCAGTGAGGGTTTAATCATCAGCAGAAGGACATGAATTGTTAGAAAACATCTTCTGTTTAGAGAGTTAAGCTGTTATGCACAGTGAAGCATAATTTGCTGTCACTGTTTTATTGTCATGCAATGTACATTGTAATCATTTTAATCTGCATGCAGATTATTAATTAGTGAAATAATAATTCAGCCCAAAGTAAAAGCACAGGCAGCACAAGGAAGCAGCTGGCTATTTTTCTGACCTTTTCCATCTCAAATACTATTCCATAACGACCCAGCTGCTGTTCAGGGACATATGATACAATTTTTATGTTAACTTTGTTGTAAAAAAAAATCTGTATTGCGTGGAAGGCTGCATTATGAGTATGTCGTTACAAAGATTTAGATGCGTATATACTATTTGTGCCAGTCTAATAAACTATACTTCACCATAAATTTTAGTGGATATCTACTGCTGGAAAGCAGCTTTCACTCACCAAACTTCCTTGCAGGTTAGTCTACGGTGCAAGTGGGCATGCCGGAACCTGACAAATCAGTAATGGTAAGAAACCCAGAACAAAGGGAACAACAGAAGTGTCATGTGCCCTTAGGAACTATCTGGAATTTTACTGGTGGCGTTACCTGCTGGATGGTCTTTGTCCTCCCTTGGACCAAACTCCATAGCCATGTGTTACATACACATATAATGTAACCAACTGCAGAGACGCTTGGTTATCTCACTTGCATCCTTGGGAATCTAAATAACTCTGCAGTTTTGGCTCCATGGTGATTGCTTGCTTTCCTGGAGATATCTCAGTCATTCCTGAAGGTAAAATTCAACACTTAAAATATTCAGAGCACACCAATGGGGGGTGAAGGAGTGAGCGCCTCAGCCACCAGTAAAGAGCTGGCCACTGTGATTACTGATTCTTGAAGAAACCTGCAACATTGCATTGTTGATGTAAAAGTCAAATTCCTATTAAACTTACTGAAATCTGTCTTTAAATCTCTTGCACTGAAAGATAAAACCAGGACTAGTGGCTCCTCTCTTTCACTGATTTTCATTAGGAAAGCTGTGGTTCGGTGTGTCATAGTGACATCCAGAAGATCTCATGAAAAATCCACTCAATGGAGAACCCAAATGCAAGTGACTAAGAACAAGGCAATTTTTCTGGCAATTCATTTCACAGAAGAAGCCTGCAAGTAAAGACAGCATGCACAGTGCAATTTGCAGCTTTAACTGCTTTTAAAGTTTTCTTATTCAACCACACCCAAGTGAATTTCTATGTTCAGCTTCAAAGGTGACACTGCACAGACAAACCTATCCTTTGCTACTCCATTGTGTTTCCCCCCTTGCAGGAAACCTGCAGCCTCATTCAGATACAGACAGTTGCGGAGAGTTATAAGAAGCAAGGTAATTAAGGGATTTACTGACTTCAGTGAAGGCAAAATGAAATGAAAACTGAATATGAATTTATGTGGGCAAATCAATGCAAGAAATGCAGTGGGGTTTAAAAAGGCTTAAATAAAGGATTTCCAAAGCCCATGGTGTCTTAGAAAGCTCTCATTTTCACCTGACTCAATACTATTACTTATTTTGATAGGGAGAAAAAGAGTGGTCTCAGAGATTGTTGCTGTATCTGGGATTTCTAAGGAATGTATTTTGATTTCCAAGAAGCCAGTCTGTTCCATCGCTGAAAATTGTGCCTGGCTGGTAGTTAGTAGTAAGACTTCTTTTAATCTGCACGTTCCAAAGAGAGAAGACTTGTGGAAAGCTTCGGTTAAAAAATACCCAGTTTCTTGAGACCTCCTATACTGTACATTTTGTGAATATGCTTTCCATCAAAAGCTTTTTTCTTCATCCAAGTAGGCTGAGATTATGAGGGCTCTAGATATCTTTGAAAACTGCAGCACACACCTACGCACAGCCACCACTGTTCTAATTATATCAGCAGGTCTTTGAATTATTGCTGGTTAAACTCTCTATAAACATCGCTGAATAGAAGTGATCAGGGATTGTACTCTACCTTCATTAGACAACCTGCACAAAGCAGCCAATTTTTGACAGTCTAAAAGTAAAAGCATTACTTTCCTTGGTAAGGGAGACTTATTAACAGACTACAGAGCTTTCCTGCTTCAGGGCAGTACACCAGCAATTGAGGGGGAGAAGGACTGCAAGTTGTTAACATCAGAAGTTTGATCTGACCTATGTGAAATAATAAGACGGTCTCACACCACTGCCTGGAGTGTAAGTGTCCAGGAAAACAAAATACTTTGGAAGCTGCTCTCTTTCTTCAGAGTAAAGCAATGTTTTTCATAAGCAAATCCCAAAAATCCTACACACAGGACTATCATTAATTCAAAGCCTTTTCTATATTCAAGGAGATAATCTAAAATAAAACCAAAACAGAGTATGTCTTATTCTTTTCATTGTTCTCTAATTTATTTAATGAGCTTTTGGCTTTTCACGTACTCATATCCAGGTGGGAATTAACCCTGCATTGTCAGAGAATGCCACTTAGAATCACAGAATCACTTGATTCATTTGTCTTGGAACACAATTCTCAGAGCAGCTCACTTTTTCAAGTAGGGTGGGCTCTTGAAACATGTATCACACAACTGAATTCTGCCCAGAAAAATACTCCAGCGTAACATCAGAAACGTGTGACTCTGTGACTAGCTATTTTTGTGTGCAGACTGTCAATGAATACGGATCATACCAAGTGGATGCTCGCTCTGATCCAATACCGTAATGACTGTCTTTCTGCCAGTCTTCTGCTTGCTTTCCTCCAACATACAAATACATTCATCACTTGGATTTATGCCTTTTCAGCCGGTTGCCCACCTTTTGCAGTAAACTTACAACACGTCTTTTGAGTTCAGTGATATTCACTCTTCTATGGTTCATTTCACCCTTAGGTGATACTGTCAGAACCATGATTACTGTGCTGGGGGCTCACAACTGGAGGCAGGCAATTTCTGTTAGATGCTGCCCTACACCCCTGGTAATTTCAGGGGGGTTTGAGAGCACCCACTTAAACCCAACGCTGCTTTGCAGCAGGGTGTGCTTGCTTTCCCTGCAGGCTTGCACTTCTGCCCCCAACCTCTGCAAGAAGAGCTGTCAGCTCCCTGCCCTCCCTCTCGGTTCCCCACCGCAAAGCAACGCAGAGATGACAATGGCTGGGAGCATATTGATCAGGAACGGCACTTATCCACATCAAAACAGTACCCAGGGTACTGGATCTTATGCTATGACACCAGCACAGTGAAACTCCCAGATACAAGCTCTTTACAAGAGCATAAGTTACTCTAAACCCACATTTTAAAAAATTTATAGACAAAACAGTTCATGTAACTGTCATACTTAAAAATTAGCAAAACTCCATTTATGTTCCCCTAACTTATCGGGGAAGTAGATGGAATATTTGAACACATCTGAAGATCTGACAGCTGAGTGCTATAGATCACGAATGCACCTTTCTAAGCCATACATAAATTCTCCTAGTGTTTCAAACAAGAAGATAAATAAGCTATACCATCAGACTTTTTTTTTTTTTTTTTTTTTTTGGCAATTCTCCTTGCTTCAGATGATATGTAGACAGAGCTTTTTCACCTACAGAATTTTAAGAAGGGTTTCAAACAAAGGTCCACATAGGCCACACATACTTTATGCAGAGCTTCTAGTAGCTTCTTTCTGAGTTTGAGTACATTGGTGCTGCTGCACTGGGATGTTTAAATGCAATTTGGGGGCATGATGGACCAATGGCTTCAATTAGTTTTCTGGATAAGTATGGAAATGTCAATCACTGCTGAAAAGTATCCACATATGAAAAGGAATGCCAAAATACTCCTACAATTTAGGTCAAATAAGACCATATTTTCTGAAAACATGATCAGACATCCATATATGTCTTTACTTTCAGGCCATGGCTATACTGTTTAGCACCTACTATGGATCAGTATGTGCACGTGGAAGTAGTGTTGGTGCAAAGCATCTGAGCAAATACACGTGGGGCTCTGAATCCTGCAACACAGAGCATCTGAAATTCTCTCTCCTCTGAAATAAGCTGCAGTTTGCCTTCATTAAGGACAAAAAATGGCTACAGAGAGAAGAGGAACAATTTGAAGAGAATATATCATGGAAGAGAGGAGTGTTAAGTCTGCAAAAACATGATTAAAAGAAAAATAAAAATGCAATGTTCTTCCTGACCCAGAAAAGGATGTATAGCAGTCTCTCGTTTAGATACAGACTCATATAGCAGAATCTACAGAAAATCCTCTCAGCTGGGTCTGTAATATATATTCATGTGCCCATTAGAGAGACAAAGAGCCAAAACCTATGTTTTCTTATATTCCTGTACAACAAAGAACCCCACCTAGTCACAATTCTGTCTGAGAGCTGGATCAAACTAGAACGCAGGCAGCTGAAATGGATTCAATGGAAAAAAAAACACAATAAACCATGTAAAGTTTCTGACAGGTTGCAAATGTTCAGACCACATCCCACTCCTCTGCTGACCCTTGTTTGCTGCACCACAGCGGCTGAACTCTGCAATGGGACAAAGCCCATCTCAGTGGGGCACACTGGCTCCCCAGACTGCAAACCACAATCCTCTGAACCAGCAAGGGCTGGAAACGTCCTGAAAGGGGAGAAGTTGATATTTTCACATTTCTTTCTCTGCTCTTTTTATGCTTTCAGCAAATTATTCCTTGGCTCTTCATTTCACAAATCAGCACATACAAGAGCACACTGGCAAAGTCGCCCTCCCAGGCAACTGTATTGTTGGAAACCACTGAGTTTTCCTCAAAATAACTACAGGGACAGCTGTTCTGGATGCTGCAGAGAAAGAGTTCTACTTTGGAAGCTGAAAAGGTTTAAGCTGCTGAGAAAATGAGGACTCAAGCTGATACAGAGATTTAGGGGCTATTGTTTTTAATCTCTCTCTCTCTCCAATGAATGCTTCTTCCCACACTGAGTTGCCATAGTTTCAGATTTCTGTGGTTCCCTGGTTGCTGGTTACCAGGACATTTTTATATGCCCTGATGATTTTATGATGTGTACAGTGTCTGAATTTGTTTTCACACTGCATAGGGCATCACACCTTCCATACTGAAGCTGTAATTATTCCTTACTCTTAAAATAATCTCTTTTGGGTGTTGTTTTCCAACTTGAAACCTAAAAAGGATCTCAAATTCCTTTTTGTTTAGCTCAACATCTAGCTTTCAAAAATCTCTTTGAAAACTATGGTTTAAAGAAAGAAGTAATTAAACTTATATTATGAGAGTTTTCTCCAGTGCTGCAGAGGGAGAGGCTAGAGGGAGCTAGCAGTCAACGCTAAGTACAGACAGTCCTGTGCTGTCAGTGGGAAAAAAAGCTACTGGGAGCTCAGGAGTAAAACTCGTTTTCCCATTATTAATCCACATGATCTGCCCAGATGCTTAATTATTGCATGTGGGGTTTTTTCCCTTTTTACAGATAATCTATGTGTCACAAGCATGAAACTAATGACAGATATTTATGGTTTATATGATTTTTAGCAATTCAACTTCCATTCTTGAAGGTATTAAAACACAGGATTTGAAAACTCTAACCTCTTTCTTTTCAGCATCTTCTACATTTGGATCAATGTGCTAAATTGGGTTCTCTTACAGTATGTTTGCTTCCGCCTCTCCTTTCCCCAGAGCTGCGTGTCTCTCTACAATTATCCTTGCCTGTTAGTTGTATCCCAAACAAATTATTCTTTCCAACTCTCTTTTTCCAGGTTGCCAGCCCCCCTTTCTTTGTGTCTGGTCTTGGCAAGATCTCTTTGCAGTTCTTTCCCAACAAGGCCAGGTTTTAGCTTTATCTCTGCCTCATTTATTTTGCAGCTGCTTTGTTCTCATGCCCAGGCTATTTAGCAACATGTCCTGTGGAAATGTAAAAAAAAATCCCCCCAACAACCAAACATCTAGTCCCCATAATGTATTTGAATCAAATGCCAATGCTGCTGCTTGAATCAGATTTCCAGGCATCTTCACTAATTTATTCAGTCCCCTAAGAAAAAACAAAACGAAACAAAAAGACATGGCTTTAAAAAGTTTGTACTGGAAGCACTTGGCTTTGGAGAGCTGAGCACTATGCAGTGAGCAGCAACTGGTCTGTCTGGAAGCAGGATGTGGTCTACTGCAAAATGTTTACTCCTAATCTTTTTTTTCTTGCTTTTTTTTTCTTTCTGCAGGTTAAAATTATCCATCAGCCACTCTCTCTAGATGCAGAACTATGCTACACGTTGATAAAAGATCTCAAGACAGCATTCTGACGAAGGCAGTCCTGCTGTTTTAATGGATTGTTTCTATATCCATCGGTCCACAATTCTTCATGTCACGATTTCAAGCAGCACAGCTAAGAGATAGGGAATTGTATCATATTAGACTGCAAAAGAATGTTCCTTTCAGATGGCTTTGCTGCTTGTGATTGCAGCGTGAGAGTGGAATACTCAAACACCCAGAGGTACATTTAAATCTCCAGGGCAGAAGCCTTTTTGCTTGACTGATCAAGGAAAAGTGAACAGTTGTTGAATTACATTAATACCAGTTTTATTTTTCTATCATTTTGTGGATTTGGGTTTATTTTTTAAACTGGCTGCCTACAGGAACTGCTGATGCCTTCCCATGATTTTTACAGTCAGTGGCTGCTGTTCTCTTTGGAAAGAGATAACTGGTTGGCCATTTCTGTATGCACAATTTCATCTTTTTATACACAGGATTTGTCGCTAATAGAAAATTCTTAAGGGCCACTAACCAGTTGTATGAAGACAAATTACCTCTGCTTAGTATCAATATGAATACCACTCTTTCTACAGCCTGATGTCACAAGTTTACCCCTGAATTGTGTGATTGAGACGCGCAGAGTGAAGGATACCACAGGATGGTAAAGGAAGGCATTGTATGTTTATAAAGACTGATTTTACTCCAGAGATAAATCTGCAGTGCATCACTGCCTTATTATATCCTTTCCTTACAAATGGAAATTATTGAATTTCTTTTGCCTCATTTAATTCTTTTTAATCCCTTTGCTTTTTTTTTTTTTTTTTTTTTGCCTTCTGGTGATTGCTTTTGCTTACTAATTGTCCAAGGCTGACACCCAATGGGTAGCATTACCCTCTAATGCTCACAGAGCTATATCCACTTCCGAATGGCTGCTACTGAAGCAAAGCTCGATTATGGCAAAATATTTTTCTTTTTTCCCTTCTGTGATGCTGGCAGGCCTAGGGCATTAGCTTGGCTTATTTTATGGGAAGCGACAACTGAATTAAGATTTGCTTGCTTTGAACTATTTTGTAGAATTTTGAGACAGGCAGGTATACATCCCGATCGCACACAAAATAACTTATGACTGTCAAACGCTTAGACTTAATGTAAATCTGGAGTTCCATGGTCTGATCCCACACGGAGTACTCTCTTACTGTGAATTTCTGTTCACCCAGCTACAAACAGCTCCCTACAAGACTACTTGTATGAAGAGAGTCATCCATTGGAGTAAGTACTTCCACCACTGTCCCCAGGTAATTCTGATTTAGCTGGTATATCAGCTCAGGATTTTTCCCTTCGTGTGTTAACCCACTACATCAGAAGCATAAAGCATGGCCATAGTGAACGCATTTCTTCTGCACTACACCTTGCTTCAGCCCATCAAAGCAATGCATTTAGATGAATCATGCCAAGAACTCAGTTTGATTGTGAATTTGATCATGAACTGCAAAACCTAAATGTGCATTATAAACACAAGTAGAAGAGGGAAGCCTACTTAAAAATACATGAATTATTATCATCTTAAAATCACAGCAGTGCATTATACAGCAGACTTGATGGCAAAGCCTGTGTGAGACAAAGTACAGGAATCTAAAAAATGTTATTAATGCAATTAATTAGTTTTTGTTTCTTTGTGCAGTGTTTGAAAAAAAGGACAGAACTTTAATATAAAAGAGATCCTTGAGGAGACAAATTAATCAGCATTATGGTATACCAAGTGATTAAGATAAAACACAGGGAGACATAATGAGAATGTCAGCAGTAGTGAAGTCAAAATTTCTCACTTCAACACAAAATGTTATTACAAATGTTAAAATACAAACTGCTTTTTATTTCAAGGACTATAGTCCAGCTCTAAATGTTTTTAAAAGGTGTGTTCTCCTCCCAATTGTGTTGTTTCTTTCCAAAAATTTTCCTGAGCTCAGAAATTAAGAGTTTTCTCCTGATAGACAGACAGACAAATGAAGGTCTGACACATGGCCCTTTGAAGTCAAAAGGCAGCTTACCTTTGACTTCTGTGAGCTGCTCTATCAGATATTAAAAGCTGAATTCAGAAAAGCTGTGGAGTTTCATAAAAACCAAAAGGATTCAAATACATCACTGCTTCACTGACTACAAATAGTGTGCTAAGTCCGGGACCAAAACTTTAAGCAGCTGAAGTCTAAGCCAACTTTTGCTCTAAACCTGAAAACTGAGGCACCAAGTCCTTTCACTGGGACAAAGTCTCTTTAAAAGAGACGGAGGCTTCCTCCAGCATGGCCTGCCAAAGCTGGGAAAGGAGGTTGCCAAAGAATGGGAGAAACAGTTATGTGTGTTGGCTAATATTTTTTAATCATAGTATGGCAACACAACATGGCAACTCCTGAGGACTCCAAATCCTGAAATCAACAGGTCCGAGTCCTCAACAACACTTGCTGAGAAAAGTGGTCAATAAAGTCACTAAAAGCTTGTCTGGATAACAGCACTGGAAAACACAGAAAGCCCAAATATTTTTCCAATCTAAGACTCATACAGCACTACTCAAACCAGTAAAATTTCTGTTTTCTTGGCCAGCAATTCCTAGAACCAGGGGTGGACTGTAGGGTGCGTATGTGAGGGTGTCCCAAAAGCCCAGTCCTTTCTGAAATGTTGAACTGTCACTGCAGTCAGGGTTTTGCATTCCTGGCCAGGTTGTGCATTGTATAAAAATATCGAGGGATGGAAGGAAATGGCTGTAGAACATACTACAGAGTATCTTCCATTAAGCAAGCAAGGCAAGAGGAACAAATATAATCCTATCTGTGCACCTAGAACAAACAATGCACTTGGATATCTTTCTTCATTATGGGAAAGTACACACACAGTAAGTTTTTGGAACCCCAGAAGAAAAGCTAAACATAGTAAGATAGATAAGTATCTAAGCAGATATATTATTTTAATGGAGAGAGAGAGAGAGAAGGGAAAAAATAAAAGCTAATCTCCCTGCTTAGGCTGAGCCTTGCAGGTGTTGATTTTCATTAAACCACTTGGATGTTATTGATGTCCTCCCCCTAAACAATACTGAACATTTGGCTTCTACATAAGTGGCAGAAACTGCAATAGATTAAGCACCAGGCTATAGCCTGCCTTTGGAAAATTGCCATGTAATAGAAAGGAGCAAAGCACACAGAAGCAGCAGCCTTCTTTAAGAGTCTGATAACAGAGGAGGACTTCTCATAAAACATCTTTTTAACCTGAACACCCAGGTGGGAGGACTGCCATGGGATGCCATTCTGACCTATACTGACAGAGGACTAACCTGTTCACAATATTTATTGCTTTTTTTTTTAACAAATCACTTAGGTTTTCTTTACCTACTAATGCTTTATTCTTTCATCTGTTGCCTTTGAAAGTTTGTTTTTGTTATTCAGGAGTTTCCCTCTAAAATGGCAAAGGAAAGAAGATTCAGCTGCATTAATATAGGTGTCACTCAAACCCTAAAAGATAGGGGGAAGGGATCCTACTCTGTATAAATCAATTTCTTGGATATCAGTGGAGTTACAGAGAATTATGCTAGTAGGGGATTTTTTCCTATAAAGAAAGAAAAACTACCCAAAGCTTTGCTGCCATCCACTCTAATGGAGCCACTATTGACCATCAAAGTGGTTCTCACATCTTTTAATGGCAGGCTTTAACAAAGCTGCCAAACCAGCAAAACTGAAGGCAACCCAAGATGTAACTCAAGATCCAATCCTGGTCATGAGATAATATTTTCTTATTCTTTTTCATATTTGAGTACCTCCCTAAGCAATAAGCAAAAGCACTGGAGACCCTATCACTAATGTACCTCCTGCACTAGCTGTTTCCCAGTTTTCATTTATTTGGTTTTGATTAAGCCAGCTCAATTTCTCAGTCTTCACCTGCTAACATTCTTTCTTCCAAGTTGGGCTGCAAAGAAAATAACTTGCCAGGAGGAGGGCAGCAGCTTTGTTGATTCCCCTGTGTACACCCCCCATGCAACCCCAGCGGGGAGCCCAACACCTGAGAATGGATTTGGAGATGGAAGATAACGGGTGTGACCAAGAGAGGAAACAAGGACTCACTGGCTGAGGAGGCAGAGATGGAAGTGAAAAGACTTACACTGTAAGTATTTTCAAGTTTCTCCATGTCTAATTTGACAGCACGAGAATTCTTGTGGTGGAGTTTAATTTCCATGTAATCGACAGGTAACGTCAAGAACATATTCTGTAGCTCCGACACAGCTTAGCTGCGTACAGTATATTGTAACTCTACCTACCAATCAGTGCAGATATGCTGCAATTACTACTGCCTTTTGTTAATGCTTTGTTACTTTGTCAAGCACCAGATTTATATATAGGACCAAATTGTCCTTTGAGTTACACAAGTTTAAAAAGAGAGAAAAAAAAAACAAGCAGCAGCATGGTGCTAAGGAACAGTCTGGAAAAATAATTTTGAAGGGACAACAGTCCTGTGTAAAGCTGACTGATCCACTGGAGGAAGAATGTATTGTAGCACTGAGATAAAACTGAATAGTCCCAAATTGCTGAAGATCATACAGGTGTCGCTGTTTTCAAGGCTCCAGTCAGGCCAGTTACATACACCACTTTAATCCCAGCTACCCTGGGAGGGTCAGACCAAGACAACCCCATCCATGAATACAACACTTAACAGCCTGCCAGGTATTATCTGCTTTTGCATGCAGAGCAAAATCCTCAGTGTTGTTTGCCTTCCAACCATCCAGCTAACATTTCTAGAGGCCAAAAAAATCTGCCTCACAAGCTGAATGCAGCCCTCTGGCCGTTATTTGGACACCCTTGACTAAAGCCATGACCTTGCAATGCTGCTTGCTTACCTTCAGGCTTTGACTAGACTCACTCGTTTCAGCAGAATTATTTCCATGCCTGAACAAACACATACGTGTGTGCAGAGCCAGTGACTATGTCCCCATGCTGATGTACATGTTAAAACAAAATATGTGAGATTGCTGAACTTTAACGAGGAGGACAAAGTGATACCCAAGCTAAACAGGAATTGTTAGGTATTGCGATGATCTTCTACATCTCTCGCACATCAGCAGTCAGCCACTGACAGAGTCAAAATATTGGCTACGTTAAGCTATTTCTTCTAGGTGAATTATATTTACGGATTCTATACATACTGATCCTACTTATAAGGGCATCTATATATAGAGAACTGCACTGTATCAGGTCTTCTATAGAAAGACTTAGTATATCTTGAAGAAACAAATCCAACCAAAACACAACAGGATATTTTTACTTTCTTGGTGGCTGTGGCTGCATTCACATGGGCAGCAGTGATGTACCTCCTATGCAAATCAACAGTTGGGAACACCCTTCAAGGTCAGGGTTAAGGAATTAAGACAAATGGCACATGAGAACAGTGCTGACAAGACCTGATAAGGCAAATTTTGCAGGTGCTGAGTAGCTCATGAATCACATTTTGAGGCTATGGCATGGAAGATCTGTCCCAACTACTATAATTCAGAAATTATATAATAAACCAAGAATAAAATGAACCTGAACATAGAAGAATTTACCATTCCTTATGACCTGGACTAAAGAACATGTAGCCTGAGAGTATGTGTGAAATAGTGATAATCTGATTTAACAAGCTGTATTAAGGAATAAGGATTTGGTAAATGAGGGAGTTTCCATTTTGAAGAGAGCTCTCAGCATGGGCAGGGTTGTTTAGGAACCTCCATGTGACAGAGCAGTGTGGGCATTTGATAACTTCGATTCTGAACACAAGACATCATGCAATTAATTATGTTGTTTATCCTGTAGGAAAATCACACCATGAAGTGTCATGACAATACCAGAAAATATCACGGTATCTGCAGTCTTCCCTGCCTGATGGCTCAGGTCCCAACCTGGACACTTTTTTCATGCTTCCAGCCAGCTGCAACATATGGGTAATTCAGGCAGGCACCACAGCAAAGACCAGAACCCTCTATTAAATGCTCTCCCAACTGTATGGACTGCAACCCAAAGTCTGTCCATGTGATAGACTTTGGAGGACTTCTGGTTGTACAAAACTAACTACAAAGAGAAGTATCATAATAGAGATATCCCATTTGTATACTTAAACCTGACATACCCAATAACATCCCCAAAAAAGTCCCATATTAGTCCTTACCTCTCTCCTAGCCTCCATCTGCAAGCAGAACCTGTGTAAGATTGCCATGCAGATCTCAATCTTGAGCTCTCATGAACACCTTACAATCATCTGACCGTGAACTGATCTTAAAAGCTTCTGGATGCAATCTGTGTCTCAGACAAGGAAAGTTTAGATTCTGATTAACTGTTTTCTGCACAGGTAGCACTTACTGCTCCCCTGATTCTTTTAATATAAAAGTCAGCTATCTATCTCTTATCCCAGCTGTGTGGTCCAATCTCAGATGTTTATTACGGCTGTATCTTACTCTTCCCTGTGTCTCAGCATGGCTCCCAGGCTGCAGTTACAGCCCTGACAGCTACTGACTTCGCGTTGTTTTGTTGCACGCTGGGTTTCAAGATATGTGCAATTTTAAAAAGCAATACACTTTATAGTATTTTTGCTAACACAGCACATCAATCAGTACTCCACATGTTTACTGATAGATTTTCTTTGATATAATTCCAATAGTTAGTAATTCTTTTCCAGTTTTGGCATTGCTTTGTTCTGGCAGAGGTCATGGTGCATTCGAAAGCAGATCTCTACCTTGTATGAGACACACTCCTCTTACAAAAAAATTAGCTTGGTGCAGAAGTATTGGTATTATACCAAGAATTTTCTTCAGCTGATGCATGATCTCATCACACTCGTCTGACCACCAGGAAGTTACAGTTTCCCTTAACGACTGTCTCAACACAGCAGGATGCGTCACTGGAGCAAGTTGTCCCTGGCGTCATCTGCAGTGCCCTTCTGCCCCTGAGAGTTTCATAGTGGCTTTAACTGCCCTGTGAGCTGGCTTACTCCTCATGGTAAGACCATGTCCTCCCTATATTTGGTTGCTTTGACATAAACTGGATCTTATCTGAAATGAACTCACTATTTTGAGCTTGATTCCTTACTGCCACTCCTGGATGTGATCCCTGAGCTGGTCCTATAGTTTGAAGCCATCAGCTATGATGTGGATGTTTGAGGTATCTCCAAATGCCTCATAATTTTTCATTGAAATATGTCACTAGCTGAACTTGTTTGAGAAGAGAGGGGGAAATACATACTTAAACCACATTCTACACGCATAGTTCAGATGATTTCTCATTTAGTGTGATGTGCCAGTACCCGACTCTCTCCTCCACAACAGATCGCTTTACCAGGCAGTGAGCTCACAGCATCTCTCTGTGGGAGGGCAGAACAATCCTGTCCCTAGCAGAGTTGAATTAAGGTTCAGCTTTCAGATAAAAATCCTAATTTTACCCCTTCCTTTTTTTTTTTTTTTCATTTCCAACTAAATCCTTGACTCATGGGGTGCGGGTGGGGGAGACTTGTTCAAGCCAGCTCCAGCTCCATCCCTCTCTAACTGGGTGTTGTGGAAACAGCTCCTCGTTGTGTTGGGTGCTCTGGTGTGCAGGGAACTGCTCTGTGTTCAGCCTCCTCTGCTGAGTTGTGATGCCTTCATAACAAGACTCCTCTTGTTTGGCCCCTGAACTACCAGAGAGCACAAGAGTTAAACTAGGTGTTAATTCCAATACAGCATCACCTTAAAGTTCTGGCGATGGATGTGAATAGGCACTGAACAAACAAAGTAGTAGGGCCTCAAAAGACCGTGCAGAACATCTTTTATTGGAACACTTTCATTAAAGAAACCAAACAAACTCATGTGTAAGATGCAGAAACACTAAACATACGTCACAGATGGTATTTCAAAGTTCAGAGCTGAGCTGAACCTTGTATTGAACACTGCTAGCTGCTGGAGTCTGGACTTTACTAAGATGCCTGATTATTTGGTTTCCTGCTATGTTTATATTTTGCAGCAAAATTATATAAATATAAGAACAGAAACAGCAAGAACAGTACTATATGAATGCCTGGCTATGAGAACAGAAAAAATAACTCAAGCACTTGTGATCACTGATTATTACATTTTCAGTGCTGCTGAAGAAAATTTTTTTGAAGTATGTTTACAACCATCTCCAAGTTCTATAAATATTACTTTGTTATTGACTTTGTGCCATGAATCCAGTACCAATGAAAATACTCACCCTCACCACTGCCAATGGCAAATCAGTGTTCTTGCTTTGCTTGGCCTTTGTGAAATTTTAGTACGGGTAGGACTGGGAGTACAATGGCTTAAAAATAATGAAAAGAGTGTGAAGAAAACAGCTTCTGTCAGAATGAAAGAATAGTACAAATTTTAAATGCTAGGTACTGTTTACATAAGAGCACAGAAGGAACACAGCCAGCAGTATCCCAGCTGTTTGAAAGGTGCCACTTGTAGGGAGAAAGCCTTGCTATGCCCATACAGGGGGGAAAAGCAGAGATTTTTTTCCTGTTCATTAGGTTCACACAAAATATATCAATTAAAATGAACTGAAATGTCCAGTTGATATTACTTTTAAAGAAAGGCTAAAATGTTTAAAGGAAAATGTTTTTGTAAGCAGAGTGCAGGAATTTATTTGCCATATCTACATTTCCCTCAAACAATGGAACGTTATAAAACCCCCTTGGATGTGAACTAATTGTGTCTCAGATAGCTCCACGGAGCTGAACACTGTTAGCAGGGCTGAGCTCCTGCATTACAGCAGTACAGGGACAGAAATGGGGCAGCCCGACACTGGCTGTCCTACAGATCCCTTTACAGCAAGTTAGAGACTGATTGCAGTTATAATTACCTCCCTTTGACCTAAATTCTGATCTCTGACAGATCAGAATTACATTCTGATACCTGACAGATCAGATACATTGAAAATGCTACGAATTAGAGAAGCCGTGAATGGTCAAAGACTTTAAAACCGTTTAAGTCAGTTCAATTCCATATAGAACCGAACAGGGATGGAACTGCTAAACAGTTCTAATTCCTTCTCCAGTTTTGGAAGTTGATCTGAAAAGCAAATGTTTCTTCTGCAACTACAAGTCTTAACTGTAAGAGCAAAGAACAGATATTTAGAATTACTGAGCTCTGACGAAAAAAATTGATATATCTTTTCTTGTAGGTGGTTGACCAGGCTGAGAGGCACGCAGGCAGTGCTGTCAGGTCATTCTGTCTCTTTGCAGTAACCAGGGATGTTTCTCCGAAACAGCTTAGGCCAGCGGTTGTGGCCAAGGTGAGGGGAAGGTAGGGCATGAGGCCAATGGGCTATTAGCCCATCCTTCAGAAGCTGATGTAGAGGATGTAGCAGCTGGAATAAGAACCATGAGGTGAATTTGGGGAGCAGGTTGGAGCTGAACGTTCTGTTGTATAAGTTGTTCGTTATTTCATTAACAAAATCAAGCCCAGCAAAGAGGATGTGTTTATATTGCTGTGCTACGTGCAGACTTCATCATTTACCCAAGAAAGATGTTTATTATTACTGCTGTGATTTAAATTTTATTGAATAGCATCTAAAGGCCATATTTCCCTTGTCACAGTGATTGTCCTATTCTGACAGAGCCCTACCCCTGAGAATTTTCAGTCTCAGTGTAATATTAAAGACAGCGAACAGGACAGAAGAGGCACAAGGAAGGAACTCAGTGTGATATTACTGTCTTCAATCCAGATTACTGTCGTTCCCCAGGGATATCAATGGGGGTAAGTAGGATCTAAAGTAGAAAAAGTATAACCTGCTTTACAGTGCCTGTGTCTTCCTCCCTTCCACACCCTGGATTTCAAGTGTGCCCTCAGTTTTACGTGCTAGTTAGTTATTAGAAACCAATGTTTCCAACTAATTTACTGCCAACAAAAGGCATACAAAGATGAATGCAGAGCCCAGAAAAGTTTGAGCACCGTTTATAGATTATTTAATACACAAAGCTGAGACTCAGCTGAGCTTGGAATAACTGTGAGAGGCAGTTCAAGGACAAAAAGGCTGTGTGCAATGGCCTGTCTCCAAGGTTAACTCTTCCCCTTCAGAAGAAGGAGTTCTGGCCGTTTGACTCCATTGCAGTAGAACTGCAGGTTTCTCACCACTGACTTAATGAAACCACGACCAAGTTATGTTTGGAGACTTTCTGACAGAGGGGCTTTTTATTTTTTAAATATTTTTTTTTTCTCTCCGGAAGATTTATGGAAGTCACTCTGAATTTCCCATTTCTTCCTGAGCATCAGATATAAGCAGAGGAAAGCACAGGCAGTTCAAAGCAGACTTTTGGTGAAGTTGGGAGGGTAACGTTCGCTTGATACTAAGCTCATTACAATTTACCTTAATTGTCACTCTAAATATTAAGTTGGATGACCTATTTTTCAGTTTGCTAGGAATTTGCACAATTTTCTTCCTCTGCTTAAAGCCATGTCACCACAAACCATTGTGAAAAAAAAAAAATTATCCTCGGCAACTCGGCCACAGATATCATAATTCGCTCAGCTCTCCTTGCACTCAACTGCCTCGGTTCCATCCAGCAACATTTATGCCATAGCAAAACCAACCAGAGAAGGCAGAAGGAAACAGGACAAGTGCCCTTCATGACAGAAGCAAAGGTGTGGACACTAGTGTTACCTGGTTTGATTTTGACAGAGCTGAAGCTGGTATTTTCTGTTCTCCCAACAGAGGAGGAAACTATGGGTTTTTTTCTGTTTTGACCAATATTACTGCCTGTCACACTGCTGGATAAAGGTCTACCATGCTGTCACATGAATCGTTTTTTCCTGAACACCCTCCATGTACCTCCTGAGCCCATGAATCCACCTCGTTCATCTCTCTAACACACATCTTGTCTACTTTTTGTTACATTTATTGGCATTTTGTTCAGCATTGCGTGTTTCCCAAAAGATTTCCTGTTTCTGTGGCAATACATCTTAATCATGGGTTTTTCTGCCTTTGACCTCACTCACGTCTATGATAACAGCTTGTCACACAATTGTAATACCCTGAATCTTTGATCATACCACACACTTACAATCACCTTCCATTGTGTTTTTGCAGGTGATTCATCTCTATCATCTTAAAATGTTATTTTAACCTTCATTCAGCAACAAGAAAACAAATTATTTAAAAGAGCAGAAATTGCCAGGCTGCCTCAAATCCCAGTAAATTAGCCCAGCTTCAAAATTTAGCATTATGCAATTATATTAAAATTAAGATTTCCAATCATTATTTTTTTAAAAAATAACATTACCAAATATTATTAGGAGCTAAAAAAAATACTAAAAAAATAATTGTATAAGAACAAAAAAATACCAATCTGAGGTTGGACTGAGTGGTTAAGAGAAACAGAGGGAAGGTGCTGACAGATTAGACTGATATTTCCAAGATCCACAGCCCAGTTTGACAGCAGATGGGAAAGCTGAAAGTTAATGACAGATAAGACGAGTGTAGCTCTTGGTTGGTGAGCTGTTGTTTACATTATGTGAGAGACTGGAGTTCACAGCCTAGGATAAGCAGGAAAAATACTTGATAAGGGAGAAAAAAAATATTTGATACATAAGAAATTTACTTTAATAGATTTCTGTGATTGCTTTCTGCTCAAAGTGGATAATCTGAGTTTTTCCCTTGAAGAACATTTTGCCAGAGGTCTAACACAACTCCCCATTCCTCTCCCTAGAAATCAGCGCTCCTGGTGACCACTACAATCAACTAAGCAACAGGAAAATGAATGGCATAAGCCTTCTAAGGAGTCCAGGATGGGCAGTTTTTAAGATAATTGGATTCCATTGATTTCAAACAGATTTGCGAATTCCTGGCATTTCTTGAAACTTGCTTTATGACATAACCGAATGGGAAGAGTTTAATTCACATCATGCTGATAGACACAGGATTGTCTGACATGCATTGACTTGGTAATGTCGAGGTCTGGGGAAAAGTAGTAGTAACATTATGCACAACATCTTTCTGCGTTGTTTTTATAAGACATTTTGGTCACTGCGTTGTGAGAGCATCCTTTTAGAGGGAGTGCAACATTACAGCTCAGGGCGAGCCCTTTGAGGGGTTTTGCTAGAGAAAAGGATTAACTGGCTGTTGCCTAAAATAGCTCAGAGACAGGTGGAAAGGGAAAAGCATCCCAGCACTGCTCTAGGGCATAAGGAAGATGGGTAGCCCAGAATATCACAATGACACTTCTGAATGTGTCTTCATAAAGTGTTATTGCTGAGCTTCGGAAAGGTTCAAAGCAGGTCAAGGTTTGCAGTAGGTTTCTGGAGTTAGTATATAGTTCAGAAACAAGAGTTCAAATGCCAGCATTAATTAGAAAATACTGGTCTAGAGGACATAAAAACAATTTGTTACATCTAACAAATCATGAAAGGCTTTAATGGAAAAAAAGTACCTCACACAAAGAATTCAGGACAGCATCTTTTGTCTTCCTTCCTCCCATGATCCTCCAAACCACTATACTATGTGGCTGTGCTCTTAGATATGACTTAGTTACTGCAGAAAAACAAGAAATAAATCTGCCCTGAATATAGTCTTCCAAATCCTCTCATTTGTATATGTTTTTTCTAATTTCTAAAATCTTGAAATAAAAAGTGGTTTTGAGAGACTCGACATATTGTCCCATGTGTCCCACATCCATTCAATGCCTGGAAGTCTGCAGAGCAGTAGTATCATGTATAATAAATACAAAATTCTCTAACACAGGCTGTCTACACAATGCTGACAGAATGTGAATGTGAAATAACACTCAAGAGATCCCTCAGAAATCGATAAACTCAATCAGCTAGGATCTTAACACTGTCTACAACAATAATACAGGGAAAGTGATGAACACCGCAAGGTTACACAGTGATTTTAAAATAAATACAGAAAAGATCCCCAAAACATTTTCTTTAGGCTGGGGAGTGGAGGGGAAAGTGAAAAACAAAACCCTAAACCAACCCAACCCTGAAATACGCGCCCCTTAGAAGAGCAGAAAAAACAGGGGATGGGACTTGCCACCACAGACTGGCCTAAATGGTTCCTCACTCTGATCCGGTAGTGGCCAGTCCCACGTGGCTCAGGAAACCATAAACTGCTATAGGGAAGATCTTTTCTAACTTAAACAGTTTATAACCTTCTAAGCAAAGATGAAACAATTAAAATGGTATTCAGATTTGCTAGCTTCAGTCAGCTGGATTTAGCTTGCAGGAAAAAAAAAAAAAAAAGGAACAACGGACTCAGACATTTTACCCAAGATACCAGTGTTTGAGGAAACAGGGAGAAAGTTGCAGGTTGACATTAATTTTTATTAATATAAAAATAGTGAGCTTCCTTTGAATTGCTAATCAGCATCATACTAATTTCAGTAGGAGCAGCATCTGACCAGAGCTATCCTCAAGAATTCTCAAAACCATTAGCTCTTCTGTACAAAATGACTGAGCAACATCACCCAAAGTTAAAACATCCCAAAAGAAAATCCTTCAGACCATGCTTCTGCCAGATATACAGAGGGATTCCACCATGATCCAGGAGAGGGCTTGGGGCCATTGCACTTAAAAAGGATTAACAGAAATGCAAGTGGGCACGAGGTGCCGGTTGAGGTGGATCAATAGCACTTCATGTACCCAAATAATAATGTTAGAAGGAATAAGGCAGCTAGCAGCTGTTCCCAGGAGGGTTGACAGGTAGGAGACAAATCTGCTGTCCCCTTGGACCTTTGGGAACACTGGACATGTCAACTTGTGCAGAGGAATTTGAAGGACTGCCACAAAGCAGATCTTCATGCCACATGCATCAGCCCAGCTGTCTACGTGCTACTCCATTCAGTCCTTTCAAATACATTTTTACGTCAGCTTTGGTTCCTCCATGAGGACACATTATCCAAGCATTGCATGCTATCAATCAGTGCTCTCCTCTCCCTTTTGCAGAAAAATAAGCTGCAGCATAGCAATAAGGAGTTTGCTACCACAGAAAGCCTATGAAAGAGCAGAGACTTAAACACAGCATCCCTGGTCTCCCAGTAGTGTTGCCCACTTTCCCACTCCCTGTTGTTTTTTTTTTTTTTTTCCCCCAAAGTTTGCTTAAACTGCTGGAACCTCAATTCCATCATCACGCACAGGTATATATAAAGTTCCCCCAATGCTGGTTGCTTAAGACCAGTCCCATCGTTTACCAAATGAATAATTTTGTGGAACAAGTCGTAAGCTGGTAAAGTTACCAAGTAGCTCAGTTTCGATTCCATATGTTCTTAATAAATACATTTCCATACCAGCTGCTATTTGGTTGCTGCAATTCATTTGCAAACATGATTAAAAATTCAGTCAAGATTAATCTTTATTTTTCACTCAACTACCTTCAAACAAAATCACCTACAGCAATGTGTATGCTAATCAACCCAAGCAAAAAAGCTTAGAAATGGAAACACACACATGGGTAAAAGGTAAGGTTATTAAAATTTAAATTATTTCTTTCCTACAAAGTTTTGAGATAGTGCTCTTTAACTTTGGATATGGCAGTTCCTCTACATCTGCTCCACCTGATATGAATAAATAATTGACAGTCATTTGACAACCTTTTAGAACAGCACATGAAATGTATAAATAAAATGTTACAGGATAATAGCAAGCCTCCATACAACAGACATGAAAGAGAATTTGCTTGCAATCTGTATTGTAGACACTCGACTGCATTTGAAATTACTTCAGAAAAATATTGGGACAGTCAAGTTACACACAAGAATAAAAATACTCTGAGGAGCTAAAAGAAGAGGCAGCAGGCAGAGGCAGCACCGGTGCGTGCAGCTCCTGAGAGCCGCTGCAACCACCACACGGTCTTGGAGCTAGACCCTGAGCGAGGCACGAGACCAGTGCTCTCCTGGGGATATAGGAAAGCTCTCAAACTCCTCTCAATATCCACAGCCTGAAAGCAAGCATTGGGGAGAGCATGGATGTTGTCCTCTGCACTGTACAGGTGGCTGGCAGAAACCATCAGGAGCAGTGCTATGGGACTGCATTTGTTGATTACTATCGATTAGGCGTGCAAATAATGCACTGAGTCCTGGAGATCCATCTGCTGAATGCAGCATTTGTCTAGTCTGAATACTCCTGGAATAGGCACAGAAACCATGCGCTGGTGCTCGCTGCTGGGCGGTGGCTCTGGCCTGAGAAAAGCTTTGAGAATCCCAGATGAAATAAAATGCTTTGGAAAGATACCCACTGTTCTGATGACTATATTTCTTTTTTGAGCATGGCATACCCACATACATAGAAAAGGCAAAGGTGAAGATGCAGGGTTTCATTCTCTCTAGTTTGGGAGCTTCTCGGGGTTCAGGAAGGTTTATTTACCTGATTCTTAAGGCCAGTCTTAGTCCTGACTGAGATTCTAGTTGGTTCCAACCAGTTACAATTTACATCACTTGTCTTTGACCCTACAATGGTAGGGAAGAGCCCCTAAAAATATGGTTCTAATTGTGAGAGTGACAGGGAAGGAAACCTTTCTGGAGCTTTTCTCTTTTGTTTCAAGGGGAATGCCAGATAACTGAAGGGATAAGTCACTCAGATAAAATAACAGTGAAAAGTAGAAAGTGGAAGCACATTCACTGTGGGCAGAGTCAGAAGTGGTCTGTTCAAACAGGAAGAGTGCCCAGTATACATACGAACAAGAGTTGGTCCAAAGCTCCAGAGCTAAACACTTTTTCCTAAAGCTGTTTAAAGAGGATCACGGCTCCTATTTAAATATGGAAGAGTGAAACCCGTCTACAGATTCTCTATGAAGTGCAGAAAAATCCAGTGATAGAGAATTTGCTGTTCAGAGCGTGCAACCCATTCTGTTAGCTTGGCAGCAGATCAGAGCTCTGCCTTTCCTTTAGCACAGCACAGTTTGCACCTAGTTCACTTGGCAGAATAAACGGGAAACCCATCGCAGGGGGAATGCTGCAGCGCTGGGGACTCACTACCTGCACAGGAACTTCTCGGGGTGTTTCCCAGCAGAGGAACCATTGCCCTGAATGTTTATCATGAGGCAAACCCAAGCACACACACGTTTAGTTCCACTCTGAACCAGCTGCCAGGTGAGCTCTCCTGGCCAGATCCCAGCCCCTGACAGCTGTTCCGCTGTATGAAGATGACTTAAAAAAAAAAAAGGCTCAGAATTATAATGGACTTGGATTTGACAATTCTGTACTTTCCTTCCCATCCCCTAACAGCAAATTCAAATAATGATGAATATATAATGTGTAGGAAAAAAGACAGCTATTTCAGCGATGTCTCTAACCCAGGGACACTTGGAGGGCATTGGGACAGCACAGCAGGGTGACCTTTGCTAAGAAGGTGGACTGGGGAAATATGTTTATTTTCTTTAGGATATGAACTGAGCATAACGTTATTTCAGAAGTGATAAAGATCAGAGAGCTGTAGCATAAGGAAGATGAAATCTGACTCACTGACTTATTCAGGCTGGAATATCCTATTGATTCCCTCTTTCATCACAGACAGCCCATCTGTGTTCAACTGAGTTTGGGTCAAAGGATCCGCATGTATTTCATTATTTAGACAAGTTAACCTACTTAAACAAAAACATTATCAGCTATCGCAGGATGATTTGAAATGACATAAATCCTCTGAACACTAAACAAGCAGTGACAAAAAGCAGACACTGATGGCAATAAGCATGCAGCATCAAAGGCTTTCAACAGCGACCACCGTTTACTTATAAATTATTTGTCCCAGCATCTACTAATGTGTATAGGAATATATAATCAGAAATTCTTGCCTTGGGAGGTTGAAAACTACTATGTTTAAAATTTGCAAACCTCAGAGTTTTCTAGCTGAGGAACAGGCACTGGTATAATGAATTTCAGTCTGCCAATAACAGCTCTGTTTTTATTAGTTGTCTCACAGACTCTTCAAAAGCAGTCCATGCACCCCACTGCAACCTGCAGACCAAAGGAAATGGAATTTTTATTTCCAGGGAAAATTAATTTCCAAAGTTGTTGTGTAGATTTGCTCCAAAGAGAAACAACTGAAACAATTTTTGAGAACATTCTTGTAAGTCAAAATGTTTTATGCCACTTTTGACTTTTTTCTTTGTTTTTGCAATATAGAGTACTTTTCCATTGAAAGGTCATTTCAAAACATAAATTTACAATCCAGAGTTCCAATATCTAAAACACTCCCTTTGATCTGGTGAACACATCTGAGAAATCACAATAAAATAAACAAAAAAAAAAAATAAAACAGGTATTCCATGCAACACTTCAATTCTGGAGAAAGGAAGAATCTGACAGATACTAGAAAAGCATCTTTCAGAAGGTCCATCTCTGAACTACTGGGTAAAAACTAAACAGCCAGGTAAGCCTGCAACTGTACAGAGGATGAATTTGTAGAAATATGAAAGCTTACAAAAAAGAACTGAAGCAGGACACCTAGAAAGTTTACATAAAGCTTAAAGCCTACTTAAGAATACAATTTTGGAATCACAGAGCAAATATACACGGGCAAGATACTGAGATTTGGGGTTTTGTGAAGAAACAGGTATTGAGATAGAGACCATCTGAGGCTTTGCAGAGTTGAGATAAAACTTTTGTAATTATTGAACCTTAGGAATAAAAATGTAGTAAGTGATAATGGCTTACTTTTAGATAATAAAGAGTATAGGGTTCCTACTAATAGGGTAAGAGCAGCAATTAACCTTGTAGTGCACCAATACGTCAGGTTTGAAATATTTGTAAATTAGGTAATTAGAATGCTTTAGGTTTAATACACCAGTAAAGTAAGAGTGGGTTTTCCAAGATTCTTGCAAAGCTAATCTCATCTTTAAAAAATTTTTAAGTTCAATGGTACTGTAGTATAAATATGAGGCATGTGTTAGGATAGCCAGCAAAATAATGCACATAACCATTTGGTCTAGTTTACAAATGGGTATGGATGGTTTAAAGACAAAACCCATCATGTTTGAGTGTTTTGTTTGGTTAGAATAAAAGCTGATCCAACATATGTTTTTTGTGTCTAACACATTGCAGAGACAGACAACGGCCTGGATTTGCAGATATTTTCTTGTTAAATGTGTATCTTCTTTATTGCTGTTTTTTTTCCCCAATATACAACATTTCCTACAATAAAAGCAAGTTCTATGCAATAGAAGGAGAAATCTAACTACAGAAAAGCTATTTAACAAGCCCAATTCTAGCTTTACCTTATCTACCAGGGAAAAAGTGGGCAGATACAAACAGAACCAAATCTCTCTCTGTAAGAGACCATTCTCCTGCAAGCCAGCTCTGGTCCAGAAGCCATACAGCTCTGCTGGCATCCTCTCTGCCATGCCAGTACTTGTCCTTTGTACGGTAAATAGGCAGGATCACTAGAAAAAAATTACATCAATATTTACTGATAGTTTAAGAGGCCTTTGCACAGGTTATGTGGCTCAGAATAGCTCAGTGGATGCAAGAAAATGATTTAAAGGCTATAGATTTAGAGGCCACAGGGGAACAGTTTTATCTTAATACCAGTCTTGATATTTCACTTAAACATAATCACTTAGTGCTTGACTCTGATAGCTAAGGTGACTTTTTTCTCCCTTATTCAACTCAATGAAAGGGTCCCTCAGGTATTTTTATATTCCCAGGCGCCTTCGTTAACTGGGCAATTCATGTGCTATTGTTTCTCCAGTATCATCGCTGGCATTTGTGGTTATGCAAAAGGATTTAAATATTTAAGGAACTAGATCTGCAAGCTACTATGAGCAACATATGCAAACCCACAGGAAGGGGTAAACTCGACCACTCAGGATTTTGTGGAGATCAACAATACAGAAGGATGAGCAGAGCCTAAAAGAATTCTTTTAAATACGTGCAAAATAATTTGCAGTGCCTGTCCAGCTCTCTGCATAGTGACCTTGTGTTGTCCAAGTGAATGTGTCTTTGGAAAAAAACCTCATGAAAATTAATACACCAGCATATTGCTCAGGCCATGAGCATTGCTCAATATATGTCCCTTTCTGTGATATATGCAGGTTATGGTACATGATTGATTCTTGGTTATCACCATTGATTGGAAAACAGTCCTTCCACTTTGTAGCATATTCTCCTTGAGGTGTAACGCACATGAATCATCCCAACAGGGTTACCTGTGGCCATCAGGATGAAGGATGAAAGGACTGGTAAGAATGAGGACCCAGGGAAGAGTAAACAGGAAGGCCAGCGTGGGCATGGACTTGAACTAGAAATATGGGCTGCAGGGGACTTCTTCAAACACTAACAGGGGTATTACGGTGCTCTGTAGCAGACAACCCTGTCTCAGGCTTTGTTGTATAAATATGAATCAGCAAGTGCTCTGGATTTACTACCAACTGGCAGCCACTCTTGCCTGCTGTTTTGTTCAGTCTGCTCTGCCTAGCAGAATGCAAGCGTTTTTATAACACTCCAAAAACGTCGATCTTCTTAGCAGGTTTCAATAACACTGGCTAGTTCAAACAGCCCATTTGTAAATATTTCAGCTCCTCCAGTGGACAATAGGAAACAAGTAATTTCTCCTCATGTTCTTCCACTACTTAAGTTTGCTCAGCTTCTCGGTTTTGTGCTAAACGAGTGCAATTTTGTTTCTTCCCCTCCTTTTGCTTTCCATTTCATTATTCAAAGCCCACTTCCATAGAAGCAGTTCTCCATCTGCTAAGGGGAAGGCCAGGCAAACAGTACGTCCTTCTTAACACGCAAATCCTCAGGGCAGCTTAGAGTAAGGATTCAGCCAAAGATATATACATTTAGCAGACAAATTAATGGGTATCTTTTGAAGTTTCCATGGTCTGATCCCAGCACAAACTAGGTGTTTTAACTTTGTGGGGTTTTTTGTTTGTTTGGGGTTTTTCTGGGTTGTTTTTTTTTGTTTTTTGGGGTTTTTTTTAGGTTTTTAACTTTGTGGCTCCTCTTTCTTTCTGGTAATCTCCCCATCCTCATCTGCATACTTAGCAGTCCATCTGACAACAGTCCTTCTACACCTCCTTGCCCACATCCAAATATTCCCTTGAACCAGGAGACTCAGCAGTCGTGGCCACACAGAGCCTGATGAAGCACCTCCCCATCCCTGGTGACCAGCTCTGGTTCCTGCAGCAAAGCCATACAGCTGCTCTTCCTACCTCACACCGTAAGCACAAGCCCAGCTGAGCTTTTGGCTTCCACCACACCAGGCCAAAGGGAATCCACATGCAGCCACCGCTTCTGCACCTGCTCCCAGCACCGGGTGCTCTGGTCAGGTTTTGCGGCACAGACACGCTGCCAGCTGAAGAATGCCTGGCCCTGCATGCACCCTCGTGCCTCAGCACTGAGGACACCCTGGGGAAGACACCCCAGAGGCACTGCTGAAGTCAGACAGAGCCGGTGGGCTGGTGCTGAGGGAAACCGATGAGCCCTGCTGGGCTGGAGCTGGCTCCCTGCAGAAGCTGGGCGATGTTCCCGCACCATGCTCAGCAGCACATCCTTTATCATCTTATCACCATCCAGATTTTCTCCAGGAGCCCCAAGATAGCAGAGCTGAACACAAGAAACTATCAGATCATTTCTTTCCTGACCAATGGGACTGGATAACTTTCTAAACACAGAAGAGGCATTGGTCTAGTACAGACCATCTTGGTGCAGATGCCCTTAAAGAAATACCTGTGGCGCAGAGATGACTTGCAGGAAAAATCGCCACCAGCACTGTGCTGGATTTGTTTGCCCAGTCATCTCTGCATAGTTAACTGAGGGAACTGATCCAGAATTTTATTTCTCCATCCCCACCACCACCCAGCAGATCCTTTTCCCTTTGAATCCCAGAAACTTCCACAAGAATAGGCAACTGGTTTCCCAGCTTTTGAACTGACAGAGCTCCAGATGTAGGAGAGAAAACAGAAAAATCAACCCTAAGGAACTAAGTTTAGTTCAGAGAGGTTCCTCAGAAATAATGGATAAAAAAAGGAAATATCACTGCCATGAGCTGGCAGAGTACATCTGAGACAGCATCTAATACCAGGGGTCAGACGAGTGTGCTATTCTACCAGAAAACCCATTAGCAGCCTGCAGAAAGGAGCCATCCTCTCGATCTATCCACAGAGAGGGTTAATGAGATTCCTTAATTAGGTACAATGGAGAGGGGAATTTGGAGCTTTATATTTTAGCTCTGCAGTCAAACAAGACGTTAATACCCTCAGGGCATTGTCTTTAACTAGAAACAGTAGTGTGAATAAACCTATAACCACAAAATCTAACAGGGAGAAACCAGATCCAGCCGGCAGGAAACCACCGTCAGAGAGACTGCTTACAACGCGCCGACGGAGTTTTGCCAAACTTAATCTTCATGTCATTGAGAGTGCTGAATTTTACTTACTGAGCTACATACACCACAGCCTGGCACAGGCTCTGTGTCCAGATGCCAGCAGAAAACTGCTGGATGCAGAAAACCTTCCACTGGAGGAAATTTGATGACCGAGAGATAGAAGCCATCCAGCCCTCCTTGGCCAGAGGACCCACACTGTTGCCAAAGCGCCCAGAAAGATGTGCATGCTTAGATAACTACTCGAATCAAAGCGAAGCACCCTCATACCATGGGATCTGCAACCTTCTGCAGGACAAAAGGTACAAGAGCTGACTCTTATAAACCTCCTGTTTAATCTTTCAGTGTTTCACCTCTCGTTAGGAACGGGAAAAGTTTTATTCACATATTTAAGAATGCTGGTTTGAAAGAGCATTTTCAATAATTTACATTCTCTGCTGTCCTAGAATTGCTGGAGTTTCTGATAGTCTTGACCTAGATCCTGCATTGATGCCTCACAGCCCACTTTCAAAAGAAATGACATCTGAGAGCGGTCGGCATCTCTAAAATTTAGGGTGAATTCTTAACTCTGTTGCCTTCACCACATCTCAGGCTTCAGCCTGCTTCTGAAGAAGGTAGATAGAGGCACTCTTTTATAATATGAAGGTAAAAGGAGTTTCTTTTGATAGAACGATGCAATAAATGAAAAAAGGAAAGGCAGAGGATGGCGTAGAAGAAACGTGTGGGTTTGCAACAGCTACAGGGGGGAAAAAAGGGTTAAAATAACTAATAACTTTCTCCTCTGTCAGCATAAGGATGCACATTAAAGCATATGTAGTTCTGCATGTTAATCTCTTAGAAAGCCTTTCTATAAAAAGTAACTAATGAAAAGAGTCTTAACATTTTTTACTTAGCTCACATGAGAAAATGAACTAAAAGGGCAAAGTAAATGAAGCTTTTATATCCTTTGACATCTAAGCAACAGGAGTAATACTGAAAGAGCTAATGCATTTCCTAGGTGCATGGAAATGAAGAAATCAGAATTTTAAAGCAGCTTAATAACAAGACTGTAATGAAAGAGGTGACCTGGGAAATCACAGAGATGTTCATCTCCTCCAGATTTGTACCTGAAGGTTGGTACTAAGAGGGGAAGATAATGTATGGAGTAATGTTTGGTTCTGAGTAGGCAAAATACACCAGAAAGTTATACAGTAGCAACTTTTTAAAATTGATCATCCCGGTCACATACTCCAATACAGTCTAACCACAATTGTAAAGTTAATTGTGGATCTATGAAAACAGATTTCCAGGATGCAGCATTTATTGCAAAATAACTAAAATCTTACACTGCCTGTGGACTCTTTCATTAGACAATTCACACCCTATAGAAGACTTTGTATAGTCTGCTTTGACTGGAAGTTGAATTTGCTTCTGCCTCATTTTGCATTATCTACTGAACAAAAATTGAAAGCTTTATACTAATGGCATGTTAACAAGCATTAGCTGTGGCATAAAATGTTTTTTCTTTCTCCTTATTGGATTAATGGGTGAAAAAAACCCCAACAGTTTGACCTAAAGTACAACAGCTAGTAATTCTGAGCTACCATGTTCCACAGCTAGAGTTGGAAAAGCAAAACTACAAATTTAAATAAAACTCTATTCTACCTACTGTAAGGGGGGGAAGGCATAAATCACCATCAGCTTTCATCAGTTAAAATGAGAAGAAATATTGAACAGTTTTCTCTTTGTTTTAATTGCATGATGACAGCATATCCATTATTTCTTCAACTGAAGTTTAGCGAAGCTTTCAGTACAACAGAGAGGTTTGGATGTTTGAAACAGGAGGATGTCTGTTATGAAAGTGAGGTTCAAGTAATTTATTTAGTTTCAAAAGAATGCCACATGTACTTTCAGTTGGTTCAAGTTTTAAAATATTATGGAGTTGTATTCTGGCAAAGGGTCAAAAATATTCACAAAAATACACCTCTAAAGTGAGGCATTGTTTCCTATAGTGCCTTTGATATAACGTCTGTAAATACCTCACAACAGCAAAACAGATGACAGAAGCACAAATGCCCATTAGCGTTAGGGAGATCTTCCTTTTGGACCTTCATGTAACCTTCATGGGAAATAACTTTCTTATGCATGACCTTAACAGACTGACTAGATTATGGTATCTGAGTATGGTAACTCATATCCGGGTCATTAGCCCTGTCTGCAAACACCAGAAGCCAAAATTGCCCACCCTGGATAGGAGGGGATGCCCAGCCAAGCATTTCCAAAGTCTGAGCAGCTGTCTTAATACAGTTTTACACAGCAATAGAAGTGTGCACAAGCAATGCCCACTTTAATAATTCAAATTAGACTTAACATAAGCAAAAAATGACAATCACATCCTACTGGAAGGTGAAGCATACAGAAGAGTTGCAAGGAGAAAAGAACAGAAAAATAGGCTTTGTTTTAACTCCAGTTCTGTCACAATCAGGCGCATCCTTATTAAAAAAAAAAATATGTACGTGATATAAACTTAATTTGTAAACAAAAACCATATTAACCTAGGTCTACTTCTTCTTTGCTCCCATTTGGGTTAGCACTTTAAATTCTGCTGGAACTTCACATTTCTTCCTACCAATGAACAGACCAGGGAATGCAAAGTCAGCCTGACCACCGAACTGCCAGCATGGAAATAAAGATAAGTTTGAGTTCTTTAGTACTTTGCAGTGCTTAAATGATGACAAATGTTATGCTATACAGCATCTAGTTGAATGTAATTGCTTTGACTAAGTCTAGAAGGAAATTCATTTACTCCAAATCAAATTATTCTGAGGACTTTAAGATAGAATTTTTAACTATTGTTGAATTCAGAAGCTTAAATAACTACAGTGCCTCTATTAGTCCAGAGTGAGAGTACACTGACATTTAGCATACTGAATGACTCAGTCCTGTAACTGCTTTATTAACAGCTTTCACCAAGGCAGCAGGAAAATCTTAAACATAAAGCATTTATTTTAGAAATCACTACAGTTACACACATAGAAAAAAAGTTTCTGCACAACCCATCCCAATGGATTTGCAGGATACATGATATTTACTAACACAATAAAATGTGTTTCATGAGCTAGTCACATGAAGAGAATTATTTTTCTGGTTGACTACAGATTCAGAGAATTTCATAGATAGATTTCCTATCAGGTCTATTATTTAAAACCACCTGACACAGGTATCTGCTTCAGATCCATGTCCTTGTGGCAATCCATTATTCCACCACCGTATGGGACCAGCGTTCAGTGGCAGTCAGGTTTCGTATATGTGAGAATGCCATCATGCAAAAGCACCTTCCCTTTGCAGAGATATGATCCTGCCTGACCAACTGGTACGTCTAAATGTGCGATAAAGCAAGAGCCTGTCAGCAACAGGCTTTAAGGGGCTGAACTTGCCAGGAAGTTAAAGGCTTTATTGTCTTCTCTTCTTATGTATTAAATTGGGGTGTGTATTGCTTGGGTGGACAACTATTAACCTAAAGAGATCTCCCTTAAACAAGAACCAGACTCTGGGTATTCTGAATCAGAAAGTGTGAAAATATATTCTAAAGCCTTCATAAATAAGAAGAAAAACTAAAAAAAAAACCCAAACAACCAATAAACCCAAAGACCAATAAAACAAAAAAACCCCACAAACCAAAAAACCACCACCTCCTTGAGAACATCTATGTATAAAATCTAAAAGTCATTAACTTACGTAGGAAATATAATCCTATGTATGCCTCCTTTTTATATATATTACATATATGCACACACACATCAAAGGTATAAATTAGTCCTCTATTAGGGACTGGTAGCCAATTTGCAGACAAAAGACTCCAAAGGACTGTGACAAAAATAAATTCTTAGCACTTTCCAAAAATTTTGTGATCAATGAGGAAAAACAACCCAAACCAACTTTGAAATGAAATGGCATACACAAAGCTGTCTCTAAAGCATCATTTATGTGATAAAACACAACTAGAGTACCGACAATGATTCTCTCTGCTCCTGTAAATGAATGTCTGATAGCCTTGAGGAGTTTTCCAGTACAGTTCATCAATTCTTATCATATTTAATTCAGATACTCTCAAGAGAACTGCAGGGAAAACTGGTGGTGGCTCAGCAGATAATTCCCCAAAGAAAGAAACCAATACCTCTCTCTTCTTAATTGCACAGCACATCAATGTTTAACATTTTAAGGAGAATATCCTGAGCCATCATCCAGATGAATGAGTGTAAGAGGCCCAAAGATCCTGGGGTGCCTTCTGATTTTTGGATAGGGAGGATGGCATGGGGTAACAAGTTATTTCCAGTCCTGTTCTACCAGGAACCTGCAACCAGCTGACGTATCCACAACGTATGGTGGACCTGTCTGAGATTATTTCCAGTCCTATTCTACCAGGAGCCTGCAACCAGCTGACATATCCACAACGTATGGTGGACCTGTCTGAGATGATTTTAGACTATTTCCTAGAAGATGATGGCGCAGATACCTCTGGAATGGAAGAGTGGTAGGGAGACATGTCCCCAGGACCCATAATGTTGCTGTCACGATTCCCAGACACAGTCTGCCATTACATTTACTTGCCAATGAAAGATTTAAAATGGTTTATAGATTTTAATAATGCAGATTATTATAAATTAGATAGAAGGATCTAATTCTGACCCTATAGAATATATATAGCCTAATATAAGACGTATATAGACCAGAAGGAACAAAAAATACCCTTAGTCTTCAGGTTTCCTTGTAAAGCAGATCAACCTGAGCCTTCCTTCAGTTCTTATGGATTGCTTTAACTCTGCATTTGCTTCATCCAGACTGCTTTCCCATTATCTTGCAGGATGTCACAGTGGAGTCTGCATTGGCATCAAGTGCAAGCGAGTTCTAACGCGGAGCTAAACTAAATGAAAAGCTCCTCACAGTGATGGCTGAGCAGCGAAGCTGCCAGACCTTACACTGAAATCAAGAGGATCAGGAAGTGAAATGAATTCTAGCAAGGTCAAAAAGCATTAGCAAACTTCAGAGGAGCTTCTGTGCTTCCAGCTGCTAGCATCCATTCCTTCATCCCTACTCCTTGATGTGCCTGTCACCCATGGACAGGGAGCTCCTTGCCCAGAGCCTGTTTGAAGTTTGCTTCTCGCAAATACTAACATGGCAAAGGTGAATAACAGGGCTGTTGTATTGGCTGCTTCACCGGAACAAATGGGCTTTGAAAAACATTTATAGCCACTGTCTAGCCCCTAGCACCTCCTTCTTCTTCAATAACACTCTGAAATGTAACTCTGTTTTAATTAAGGTCTCAGCCTCTGCTTCTTGCTTTCATCACACTTCAGTCTGTTACTTAAAACTAAATCCTGTTCTTGTCCTACAAAGATCCATAGGCCCTAAAGGAAAGTCCGTAATGATGAGCAAAAAGTACTTAACACTGTATTTTCAATTAGATTAAAACTCAGAAAAACTTTCCAAAAGCATCAGTTAACAGTCTGTTACTGTAAATTAATCATTCACACAGACATGACCTAAAAGCACGGCTGTTCCCTCAACTGGAAGAAGTATATTCCTTCCAAGTTACAGTTCTACCGAGCGTCACACTTGCAGGATATATAAATATTTAGATTATTGGAAGACCCTTAAGGTAGCCTGAACTCTTGCATCCATTTGTGGTGATACAATTCCTTTCCCAAGGGAATCACTCTCCCGCTGAGACACACCATTACAGTCCAAGGAGGTGTTTACAGGCTGGAATCCCAGTCTTTGCAGTCACTTGGGCAACACTCAGAGAGATGTACTTTGTAAGCACAACAAACACACACAACACGATAACAAACAAACACTGTGGTTTGGTCCCTGTGGGAGGTTTCTGCAGCCTGCCATAAACACAAACTAGAATAGCCGACTTCTGATCTGCAAGAAGTTCATCAAACCTGAAATGCTTCAAAGCGAACATCTGCTGCAAGTGAGAATTTGCTGACAAATCTGTTTGCTCAGAAAGTTTCTACACTAATCTGGAAGTATGTAAAAATCCCAAATTCCACCCACTTTCTGTCCGAACACTTAAAACATTCTCATTACCATTTCAAAGAGCTACCCCTTAATTGACAGGGGTTGCAAATATGAACATAAAAAAAGGCACATTGCTGCAAAACTGTCTGATCGTTTGAACAGTTGCTTCTTGCCTCCTTAGGAAGCAATTGGCACAATGAGCATGAGCTGGCATTGTATTTTGTGGTCCACGTCAAGGACATTACACTCTACGTGGGCTTTTTTCCCTGGGATCTGCTTGTCTGCTGACTGACAGCCAAAAGGCTTTTTAAGTTCCAAAAATCTTGTAACCAGCTCTGGAAAAAGAAAGCTAGCAACTTTTTTACTAACCAGTTTTTATTGCAGATTAACATTTATTGAAAGGTTGTTTTCCTGGATGCATATTTCCCTTTGCTCTCTTGATAGGTTGCCACCTCATAAAACAAACCAAAAGGAAAAGCAAGGCACAGTTTTTGTAAATAGTAAAATAAGGTCATTAGAGATAGAAAGGGTATCCTTGAATATCCAAGTTTCTAGTATTCATATACATTTATCTCCAGTGTTGTAAGCTTACTTGTGGGCATGGTCAAGAGTCAGTTTGATACCTGAACACTGGAAAACAACCGCACTCCAGCGAGACTTGACTAAAATATACAGCAGTGGAATGCCCTTCAACTGCAGGTGAAAGCAGATCAGAAACCAGCACAGACTGAGAAAAGTATTCAGAAAATAGAAAATAACAACCAGGTTGTTGATGAGGCGGTTAAACAACTGGGTGAGTGGCTGCTGGAAAGTGGAGGGGGAACAAAGAGAGTGACCTTGTAAAATGGCTGAGCTTCTAAAGCAACACCAACTGTCTAATAGAGTTGTCTTTGTTGATATATTAGCTTCAGGCTAGATTTGGATATAATTGAGATTCATGTTGCAAGAGGGGAGGGCTCCATTCTGCTGAAGGGATTTGATTTTCAGGGAGAGAATAATAGGACTGAATCGCTCACTTGGGCAGGTGTAGCCAGCCTCTGTATCCAAGTAGGCAAGGTAGCGCTGCAGATTAATTGGGTTCATTAAACTTAATCTCTGAAACCAGACTATTCAAAGCTCAAAAAAGTCTTATTAAACCCTGGATTTTCTTATGGGCAAGCAGTGATCCGGTACTAAAAATTTTCAGTTCACATTGACTAGCTTTGGGCCTTAGAAAGTTAGGACAGGAGCAGACAGGGCACAGCCAGAAAGCACTGCACACCAGTTCATCACCGATGCTCCCGGCTCAGGTTGGGGAGCAACAATTTTAAGCCTGCTATAGCTGGGACTTGTGGAAATGAGAGGGTAGGCAACCATTGCTCCTTTCCACCTGCATCACTTCTACCAAAAAGAGTGAGAAGTACGTGACCTTAATGGATGAATAGGCTCCATAATAAGGATGATGCATTTTCTTTGATACCTGGGTAAATGACCCAGTCTTGGCTGTATTTTAATTTTTAGTGTGCTAGCTGTATTAAAATCCTAAATAGACTCCTGTAAATCTACTTAGAAGCATAATGAAAAAAAATTCAAGTTTGAATAGAGAATGCATTGATTTTTCTATGTCAGAAGTGAAGCAATTTAGTATTTCTTTTACTCAAGGTGCTACTGCTCTGTGCCAGTACTAATTAAATTCTAATGTGTTCTGAGCACAGAAATTATATTGTCCTATAGTAACGTAACTATATCAAATTGAGGGGTAGAGACATTAATGGCCTGATCAGTTGAATTAACATAAACCAGCAGTCCTTGTCATTGTGCTAGTACATTTTTCATTAGAATTGACTTTTCTTGAATTTTTTAAAAATAGGTTACTAAGTGGAGGAAGTAGGAGGAGTTATTAAGTATTTTGCAACTCTAGGTCATAGAATTAGGGTCTACAGAAAACTGAAAATTGTTTGGAGGTTTAAAAACTAATTCATAGAACAAAATTACCCTCACAGACTGTCTCTCAACTTTCACGTGCAGCTTTTCTTTGCAATTATCCACCAGACTCTTGCCTCATCTGCAAAATATTCCTATATCACTCATATTCTGGGGTTGGACAGCTAGTTGAACATAGTGGATGTATGGCTACCTAAACCCATAGCAGCCAAGGGGTTGTTTTTCCCCATCAAAAGCTTTATGGCTTCCAGCCATGCAACCCAATGAAATAGCATTCTTAAATTGCTAAAGCAAAGCAGGGATAAGACTTGGAACAGAGGCCTTCAAGAAACACCGAGGTTCCAGACAGCAGAAAGTCATGGTGGCAATACAGCAGAGACACCTCTTCCCTCTGGGCAGACAATGGCCTGGTAACCCAGATGCTCAGGGGAACAGAAATGCAGCTCTGTCCAGTTCAATCAATAGGATTGAATTTCAGTGTCAGAACTTTTCAAAAAATTCATTAAGCTGTTCTTGTTCTCCTTTGCATGTGGAGCTGGTGGCATGTAGACCTGCAAAGCTAAAGTAGTTTCTCCTATTCTCCAAGAAAGGTCCAGATTTTCTAAAGCTCTTTCCAACTGTGCTACCACTGGACAGGACTGCTGCACTATTAATGTCCAGAACAGCAACACAACCTGCATAGGAATTCTATATTGCAAAGTACCAAGTAGTGGAAATTAAAAGTGTTCACGGTAAAGAGTCAATGTCACTGAATTCATCAATTTGAAGAACATCTGCATTTGTTAGAATCTCCCAGTTGATTTGCTTTAAATTTAAAAATTCAGTATGTAGGATTATTTGCAGGAAAGAAAGAGTTGAATTTAAACAAAGTTATTTCAACTTAGATATTCAGTTGAATAGATATTCTATATCAATTACTTAATTTATTAAAAACAAAAATCCAGAGAGAGGAAGGAATTAGGATTTGAATTCATTACTTCTCTTCCTGATTAAGGGTAAGAAAAATAATGAAATGTGAGAATTTTCCACATGACAAAAAAAATTCCCCCTTGGTTTTATTAATAGCTTGTACTAACTCCCTTAAGGTGTGATCAAAAGGCTTAGATCATTTTCAATTAGTTACGATTTAGTCTGCAGGTAAGAAATGTTCTTGTCTCACCTTAGGCTAAGTCTCTTCTGGGTGAGTGAAACCTGTGCAGCCCCTCTTTGCCTTTCATTAAGTTTGATTCCAAAAGGCCAAAATGAGATAGGAAGCAGACATGGAATTAAATGCTTCTTTTGGGAAGAACATCTTGCTGATGCTGGTCTCATTGAGTTGAGATACACATACGTAAAAAACCAGGAGAAATCTTGCTTCAGAGAGTACCTTCTATCACAAAGTGATTTTGTACCAAATTTAGAAAACATTCCTTATTTCAAAGACCAGCTCTGCTTTAATGATTTACCTTGGACAGCTTGAGCCTGTGCCTCAGTTTACCTGTATGGAAAACTTGAAGAATATCTAACAGAGCTCTGACAACTCTTAAAATTAATGTGCTGCTTTAGCATGTTCCTTGACCAAAATTACCTCTAGATGTGCATGTGGCAACAGCTCATTAGGAAATCGGTTGAGATTTATGTGAACAGTCAAGCCCAATGCTTTGGGCTGGTGTGCAAACGAACACTCGTGTCACATAACCGAGGCTAATCAGACAGATGGGCTCTGCCAGCAGCGATTTGTCGTAGCTGTCAAATATCCTGAACTTTCCAGCCACCTACACACCACACAGCCACACATGTGAACACCCAGAGAAATTAATATGGGTATTAGACTTTGCCATTCATTATCTTGTCATCATTTTAAAGCCCCATTTTGAGGTGAGAGGACACATTGCAGCTTTTTAATTACCATTTGCCCCAGCTACTGCAATCACAGACCCATAAAGAAATCCCAGCATAAATTGTTGTTTGCTAATAAATATCAGTCAGGGATAAATAATGGACCAGAGCTCTTTCACCTTTTTATTAATCTATGATATTTGCTGTAAAAGTCTTGATGAAGGGAGCTCTGCCCTTGCAAGCAATGAGGTGCAAAGGAACGCAGCAAGTTCTGTGCATCTGCTGGAATCAAAACTTCCAGTAATGACTGACAGGGCATCACAATTGCATAAGTGGGGAGATGCAAGATACAGAACATGCCTCACCACCAATGTGTGCAGTATTCATCAACATTTATTTATTTTAATTTTTTCAAGGTTCACTTCAAACGTTGAAAGGTATGGTAGGTAAATGAAATGACATTAGGGTTGGTGTGGGGAGGAGCATGATTAGAACTCCAGCACATGGGACTGGACCTGAGGCAGGGTAAACATTGTGCATCGACACATCCGTGTATGACAGATTACACTATAACCAGGTAATATTAAGAAAATTTTACTTAAAAAATGAGTTATTTGCTTGGCTGGCGTCAGTCTGAGGAAATGGATGATTTACCTCCTGACCAATGGGAAAACATGGACAAGCAGTAAGTGGTGATGTTTGGGGGAACAGAAGACAGGCAGCAGCTAAGAGCTCTGCAGCAAAAGCCTTCATCCTCTCATCTGTGAGGCAGGTGAGCTCTTTTAGAACAGGGGATTTCCACGTTTTGGAATGTGTCAAATATACCATCTTAATCTTTATATTTAAAGTCCTAATACACTCTTTGTCATGTTGCACCATCTTAGTCTTTAAATATAAAGTCCTAATACACTCTTTGTCATGTTGTTGTAGTTCACTGCCTCGTCCCAGTGCCTTGCTGAAAGAACCAGTTTGGGATCAAGTTTGTGAAGCAGGCATTGTGTAAAAGCTGGAGTTTGGTGTCTAGAGACGGGGCTTCCCAGGACATGGATATCTACTACGGTCCTGATTTTACATAAGTGTTTCCTTTTCATGTTCGTAACACCACTGGGATCCACCCAACCAAATGGAGCTGAAAGCCACCATGGAAGGCCACAGTGCACATGGAATGACCATCACTGAGTCAGTAGTGGCTCCGGTCTCCAACAAAAAGACAAGATAGGACAGAGCCTGAGCTATGAAATAGGGCTAAAAGACTTATGAGTGTGTTTGTCAGAACAGCAAAAAGAGTTGAAGCATGAAATAGTAATCAATACCTGGCTTTATATAGGGATTCCACAAAACAACTCGTTTATGGAAATGGTTCTTATTTCCCTTTAACCCTTAAAACTTTTGAAGATGCTATATTCCCACTGCCCATATGACACCTGTATTTCACCCCCATCCCACAAAGGAGTCCAAGATTTCCTTTTTAACCTCTTTAAGTTTTTACTTTTCCTCAACACAGCAAATTCAACTGCATAGAGATACCTTCCTAAGCTGCTAAAGTAATTGAGGGTTAAACTTTTTGTAATCCTTCTCCTTTCCCTTTTACTTTCTGGTTTTCTTCACCTTTAAATAAAAAAATCTTTGAAAGTTCTCTATCTTGATGAGGACATAATTGCATCTCTATCTAGAGGCAGCTGCAGTTCATGGCATTTTCCAATTTTCAGTAGGGGATTTTGGTCCTCCCAGCAGCATGTTCTCCTCCTGTCTCATCCTAGGAACAACCTTGGAAATTTTTAACTCCTGAATTAGAATTCTGAACTTGCTCCAGAGTGCCTCAAAAAAGCTGGATGTGAAATAGCTGTTTCCTGACAGGCTCCTAAAATCCCTAGCGGTTAAACATAATTTTTTAAAGGCTTTATTTGCTATCAAGCACCTGAATCCTGTATATTTTATAAGCTAACGAGCTAGGGTTTGAGGAGAAAACATAGCTGTTAGGAATATTAACTGAAGTTATGCTTAGTGCAGGAGTGTGTGTAAAAATCCTGCTTTAATGTCCAATCTTGGAGTAAGTCCCAGAAGAGATTGATTCAATTTCCATCCATTATGAGAGCAAAACTTAAAATTGCTCTGACGTATAGATACTTGCTATTCCCAGCATCTTTCAGGCAGCAGAGATTAGTGATGTGTGGCAGGGCCTACGATGACTAGTAATAAAGAGCCTTAAAATTATGGTGCAATATGCGTTAATGGAAAAGCTTAAGGATTGGGTTTGTGCTACAATACGAGCTCTATAATTGACACCTTTCATTAACAGGTCTCCAAACCACAAATTGGAAATCTACAACTGCTCATCCCTTTCATATGAAAGGGTACTTAGAAGAAGAACCTCTAAATTATTGTTCCTGGTTTGTGTTGCTTTGGGAACTAAAACACAAGTTTTGAATAAAAATGTATGAGAACTTAAAATACATTTTCAATACAATACTTAAGGGAAACTGGAACATTTACACATCATCTGGTTTCATATTTGCCTTAGAGGTCCTCCTCTATCCCTGACACATGTATTGTATAAAATGATCTTGTTGAAGCAAGTTCTACAAACTAAAAGAACAATGATGACTGAAATAAATTAAACTTATACAGTCAGAGACTACCTCTTTGGCCACATAGAGACAAAAAAAAACCTCTTGAAAATGTTTTACGAAATTCATCTTGCTATATTGTAAAATTATGATTGTATGTGGAAAAACTCACTCTGAATGAATACCTGTAACCAGCCACAGAGGTAAATCTGAGGCTTAGGGAACGCCTGTCCTCCCTGAGCACCAGGTTCACTGAACTCAATGCTTGCCATGGGAAGATGTAAAACCAGAACACTCAGGAGCACCAGAAATAGACAGAAAACTAATGACAATGCTAAATCAAATCCCAGACCAGGTAGCTCCAAGTGCTTCCGTGCAGTTTAGTTCAGCAAAGGTCATTTGTACCGACTGAGAAAGG
>NW_010140955.1:55688-63832 GCF_000699245.1 Pterocles gutturalis
AAGTCTTGCTTTCAACCTGAACTTCCTTGGAGGATTAAAAGGGAAGAGGTGAAGATGTACAGGCTTAATTTTTTTTCATTCCTAAGGAGATCTTTTCTAGAAAGAACGGTTCATGTGGATCCAGGAACCCATTCCAATTCCTGCTTTGTACTTTGTAACTTAGCTTCTGTAGGCTCCACTTCTTCTAGCATGAGACATGGCATTTATGAAGAGCCCAGTGCCTCCCTGGTGCAGAAATAAGTCAGTAATTTAGATTAAAACTCTCCAATTTATTCTGTATTCATCACAAAGTGGATGTAGCAATTGTTAAGGTTAAAAAGAATTCCTACTGATATATTATTTAAAACAAATAAATTTCAAAAGAATATTAAATACCAGAATTAATTCTTAAACTTTTATGGTGCCAAATCAAGCATTCAGACTCTAGGAAATTTCAAACCTTGAGTTTTCTTCAGTTGTATTAACTCAGCTACAACGAACACCGTATTTCTTGATGTCCTAAACATTTAGTATTAGGCAATTGGAATGTCTTTCTCAATATAGACATTAGGGAGGATGAACTGCTTCGTTATCTGACCATACTACCTGAACTCTGAGGACCTCCTTCCTAAGCTCCCTGCGGTCACAATCTAAACCACAGGCAAGTCCTTTACTACACTCCATGGATCTCCTTTGCCATGGAGTGGGGCAGCAGGGATGTTATAAAATATAATGTATCAGCCTGCTTAACACAGGAAGCATTTGTTAAAGAAAACAAACAAAACCACAAACACAAGCTGACAGGCTTCCCACACAGCTTGAGCTACAGATTTGTCTTTTTTTTTTAAAAACCTAGAATATCTGGAGAGCCCACAGAGACATCTTGTGCCTGGATAATATATAGCAAGTCATCAGCATGAATGAGAGGCCATGGTCCTTCTTCCTCTTTCTCCAATTCTCTTGGGACACCAGAAACAGACAGCTGGCATTTGCCAGCATCATGGCTTGGGAGTGCAAAGTTATTCCCTCCCTTGTCTTTAAGTGCATGAAGAGAAGGTGGCAGTGGAAGTTCCTGCTATTGGGCACCCAGATTGGCAATAGTATGGTCCAGTCCTTTCTCATCAGGTAGTGTTGACCTATATTTTTGAATCATCATGTCATAGTCAATAAAATGCTTTATCTAATAGCTACCATCAAATCTGACTGTGTTACACGCTGGTAACTGCACTGCACTGCAGCAAGGAAGCCTTTGGACCATAGTACTGAGCTTTGAAACCAAACATTCAGATTCTTATCCAAGTACTCTTTTATCTTGGGTTGAGTTACAAAACAGGAGTTAAGCAGCATGCCAGTATTTGAGACAGAGTTGAAATATTTCAGGTAGTGACAGAGAGATGAAGTACAAGCGTTGTGAGCTGACTGGAGCACCCTGAGAGTGGTTTAGCCGTAGGCAGCAAGAGGGGCTGCAGGCTGCCTCAGAGAGGTCAGAGCCCAACTGAGATTGATTCCTGTTAAACTAACTCCTTAGAGGATGAAAAAAATTTCTATTTCCTTGTGTTAAATACCTGTCTCCCACTCAAAACTAGATACTGTTCTACAGAATTCATATTTATATTGCATTGGGAATTCAGGGTCAAATTATGCTGTCACTTATTTTTTAACAAACCTTTTAGAAGATGGCCTGATTCCACCTGAACAATTAAAGCATTTGCTACTACTCTAAGATAGTCAACATAGCTGTAACACTGGTATAGCTGCCTTTATCTAAGGATATAAAGACAGGAAGATCTGTAGGGAGAGGTGCAGCGTGTGCCACCGCCCAGGACTGCTCCACACCAAGCGGTATGTGTCTGCAACAGCACAGAAAGCAACGTGGGGAATCAGCCCCAAGGACACAACAGCCGCCTGCTGACATGACCTGCCTGCAAGAGCATGCTCCGAGGGGTACGACAGCAGCTGGTTTCTCAGAGGACTGGCTGGATAGCCGAGTGTGCTGGTTCTTGGAGGACCTTTTGAAGCATACCTGCCTCTGACTGTCCCATTTGCCTTAGGATTTGTAATGTCAGGTAGATTTCTTTTTCTTTAAATATAGACCCAACACCACCTGGTACAGGATAAAGACAACTACTTGGACACCCTGAACTCTGGCTTAGTTCAGGCTCTCCAGAAGAGAGAGAGAATACAAGGGTTCTGGCTGCCCTCCTGCCAGGGACCCCCTGGAGCTGTCTCTCCTAGTGCAGTCGAGTTAAAAGCCATTGTGACTGAGAGACTTTCACAAAGTACAGTTTTCTCCCTTTCTTCTCTCTGGTTCATTACTTACTCCATATCCGTAACAGCAGCAGATTACCATACCCTTTCTCTAGCTGTATTTTATCCACTCATTGACCAGTGAAGCTAAGCTACCTTCACTGCTCCTTCAATCCCTGGGTCCCCATTTTGAGGAAAAACACGATTCACAGGATACTTTAGGTCCTGCAGGTCTGCAGTCAAAGCCTAGATAACCCACGTGAGATTCTTATTTTTCTCAAGTAACCATTGGACCATACTGTACCCCAAAGCACCCCCAGCCTGCATAGTCCATGTAAGATCCCATGGAGATGGCTAGGAAGATTTTTTTGTGCACGTGCAGTACAGTTCACAAACACTCCCAAAGAGACCTCTCCCCATGCCATTTGTAAAGGTGATCAATAAAGTTTTGCTTAACCACTAACTGTGAAACCAAACTGACCAGTAGAGATGTGGCTCACAGTGTGCATCCTTAACCCAAGACAACAGCTGCCACCACATAACATCTCATGGCATTTTTTTTTCTTTCACTCAGTGTGGCTGCTACACAGGATGATAATTAAGAAAAGCATGCACTGGACTGGAAAGAAACATCTAAGAAGCTCTGGAAAAGTAGCCCTGAAGCTATACGAGCAATGAAAATGAAGTTCTGTTAGTCAGAGACAAAAAAGTGAGGTCACAAAAGGCAAGGCTGTCACAGAATTTATTACTCCCCACTCTCATCACAGGATGCTCCTGAAGATTATCACTGGTTCAAAGGTACATTAATCTTTCAGAGATGAGAGGGGAATGAGAGTAACTGATTTTTAAAGGTAGACACACGAAGTAAGTTTGTCTGGACAAGAAAATGCCACATGTGCTCTCCCTCTCTCTTCTGGAAAGAAAAATACCAGCCTCGACTGAATGTGGCGTGTGACAATTTCAGAATGGCTCTTGACCTGTCTGGTAAAAAGCAGATGACTTGCCAGAGGATAAAGTTGGAGAGATGCTGGATAACAGACAATGTCAGAGAGTTACAGCCTGGGGACTGTAACAATGCAGCCAGCACTCAGGAAACTAATAACTGTCATGACAGAAAAAAAAAAAAAAAAAAGAACAAACTGGAAAATATTTGCAGATTTGGCATTTGGACAGATGCAGAAGACAATAGGTTTAATTCCCATCTGGGTAACAACCTTCTTTGTAAACCTTTGGGCAAATAAATGAATTTCTTTGCACTTTAGTTCCAAGCCTCTGGAATAGGCACAGTGATGCTTGTCTTTCTGTGATCTAACCAAAAGCTCTTTAGGAAGAGAATCGTGTCCCACTACCAGTCAATGGAGCAGATAAAAATGCTTGCCAATTTGTTTAGCTTATGACTTTATTTCAAAGTGCCACATGCAGGGCTGTTGCAGTCTTTGTCAGAAAGCATGGGTCAGCTTTGCACCTGATATAGCAGCTGAAGAGTGGATTTAACTAGCTCACAGAAGATTCCCCTGGGGGAACACACAGGTATCCTTTCCCTCTCATGGAAGAAGGACAGACCTATAGCAGCAAGGATTCACAGCTGAGACATCTCTACGTCCCAGCTGCCTGCTACAGTAGCCAAACATCATTTAGACAGAGCAACTGTTAAAAGGTCAAGGTGGTATAAAATAGTCTGGAGCACATCATTGTCCTGCTCCCTGGAACTGCATCAAACATACCTTTAAAAAAAAAGGGAAAAAAGAAAGAAAAAGAAAGAGAAAAATACATCAAACCAAAAGAACCAAACCACAACAAAAACAACCACACAAAGCTCCCCACCAGCCTCCAATGTGAACAGTATTTCTCAGCCAGTTCTTTTTCTATTTGTTGAGAGCACCAATAGAAGTTGGGAGCACTGAAGATATTGGGTGTCTGTCTAATACCATTCATTTCCTTTTCAGAAAGGAGACTCAGATCCTTTTGGTGTAGATGTCTTCATCCAGACTGCTTTAGCCTGCATGATTTCAGTGGTCAGACACCTACTCTGGGTAATGCTTTCTCTGTCCCTAATGGACACTCACAAGAGAAAACTACATCTTAGTGTCAGTAGGCAAATAGGTTGCTTGTGTGCATCGCCACAGTCAGGTTCAGCGCTCTATAATACTTTGTCTTCAAGCAAAATGTATTCACTGCTGACCATTATAAAAAAAAAAAAAAAGGACCTGCATGATAGCCAAGTGGCCACAAAAGGAAAATTATTTAGCTTTAAACTTGATTATTTCCACACTCGCATGATATTTACACAAGCACAATTTTATTAGGCTTGATTTTCTCCTAGGATATTTCTGTGTCTGCTATAGTGATTTCAACAAAGGGAATTTGGAGAGACTTTGAGGTGTTGTTCAGTCACGTTTTACACAGGGGAAAATGCTATCCACAATGCAATGCTGTGGGCTTTACCCAACATTGGAGTTATTCCTGATGTACAAAACAGAAATCCACTGAGAATATGCTGATACAAAGTTTGCAAAAGCTCAGAATCAGGATTTCTGTTGCTGAAGAAATTTAGATTTTTTTTTTCTTCTTAAAAAAGAGGGTTAATAGAAAAACCAATCCACCCATTAATTCCAGCAGCCTTTCACTTTTAAAATATCACATATGAACCTGAAACAGCACAGGGCAACGCAGCTTTGAACTCAGACCTCTTCTTTCTGGATTTGTTCAGACTGAGAACACTAACAAAGCTATTATTTCTATCAAACAATCTCATTCGGTTTATTCTATCAAAGTGACTGATTTTCTTCACTGATCTCTGTCATTGCAAACTTGCATGGTCTTGATGGGAGTAGTAAAAAACAGAATTTCAAGAATATAGTTTACAACAAATCTCTCATTGGCTTTCACAGGTAGCACAAGAATCCACATATACATTCATCAGTTGAAATTCATGACAGATTAATGGAACAAATTACATCTGAGCACTGAAATGTGCAGAGTACATAATCACATCGAAGTCAGCAAGACATTCAGAAAAGGACAAGAACCAAACATACTTTTTATTACAGGCAATGCTAAATATTGAAATGTCATTGTTTTGTACAGTGCTGTACCATAGAAACCGTCTGATATCTTATCTAGTAACCCACAGGAGTATAAAAAAACCAAGCAAAACATTTATCTAGCTTTTAAGTGGTCTGCTAGAGTGGACCAAGGCACCTGTTCCTCTCTGAACAAGTACAGCTCATCCTTACAGAGAAAGACCAGTGGCATAAGGCAGCATAACTTTGGGTATTTGGGGAACTGTGTTTATTTTCTGGTTGCTGTTCAAGGCTGTTCTGATGGTGATGCAGAGGGGAAGCCTGTCTCTAAGAAGCAGGCATTTTCTCGTGTCCTGTGCTGTACATCCAGCCTACCTCTGCCTCCCCATCCTCTCTTGCTAGTGCAACAAGTAGGTGCAGTGAGACTGAACGACTTGTAAGGTGTTTGTAAGCAGCCAATACCCATCTCCTGCTGGTTCTTGTGATGAAAAGGGACCACAGCAAGGCTGTCAGCTTTGCTCAGTCCCTCTGCAGAGACAGAGACTGTATTTGCTGCAGGGAAAAGATGGAGAGCAGATGGGAGGTGGGCAAACAAGGAACAGGGAGGACCCCAAAATCTGACAGTTTGCCTCCACAGATTATTTTGTTCTTGTCTTTGGGGCACCTAAAACATGCTTTGCCCTCAACAGTGAAAAACCTCTGAGCCAGCCCTGGGTATTCTCCTTTCAGCACTTTATATTAATCAATGATTATGGCTTTAAGACATAACATGCCTGGCCAGCAGCATGCCTGAACAGTCCACGGATGGTCACTGGATGTCTGCCATCCTGGCTGGCTTATAAACCTGGGCAGCAGAGCAGTTTCAGCCACAGCTGCAGAAGCTGAAATAAGTCCCATGCAGTGAGTACTTCCGTACTCTAAGTAGACACTCTTGACTTAAAAAAAAAAAGAAAAAAATTATTTAACTTCTCCCTAGGAAACAGTTCCCACAGCATTTCCTGCAAGTAGGGCAGCCTTGAAATATCTCAGAAGCTACATCCAGGCCATCTACAGAAGCTACAACAGACAAGGTGGGAAACTTGTAACATGATCAGAAACTGCTTTGAAACAAGGTACGTGAACATTTTAGGTGAGTACTAGGGGTAGAGCCAAGTAAGAAGCAAACAGCCTGCTGGTGTCAAGAGCAATCCCACTTCCCCCACATGCAACCATGCCCGAGGTCTCCCAGTTTCTCTCATCTCTCATGTATATGTACAGTACTTGTTGATTTCTTGCACATTAGAGCTTATAGAATGTGTTGACACTTGTAAAATGATTTTTTTTTTCCAACAGCAAAATGCCAACATTTAGAAATCCAAGAGACATAATTTTCAGGACAGGATGAAAGAAATGGAAAATGAGTTCTCTCATTACAAATCTTAGCTCTCTTTAAAACCCAGATTTAAGAGTTTTGCTCTCTTCATGTTCCAGTCCTCTGCATTTCCCCTAGCAGTAGCAGTTGTCTCTGTGCTGCCTTTAGTGAAGGGTTTGTATTCACCAAGCTCACGCATCTCATGTAGCACTGCAAGAGACTAAAGCAGATCAAAACAGCGTTTGGGTCAGTGGACAGTTGACATTGGTATGAAAAGATTAAAAGCAGTTCCCATCTCTTTTGTCTCCTTTTGTACATTCATCTATTTTGTAGCTCCCATGCCAGGCAGTTCCCACTTTGTGCAGAGATCTGCCAAACACCATAAACTTTATGAGGAAATATTATTGCACTGACAGAATCAGACAGCTGGATACAGGTAGATTCCCCAGCAGCCTCCCCTCCCATCCCACAGTCCTTGTTCCAGCTGCAGGATTCCTGAAAGTCCCTGACATTGGAAGTGTTTGAAAGGCACAGAGATCTGCACAGCCCAAGCAGGCCACCTGACAAAGCACACCTTCTTTGGAACGAGTAGCTCTGGCCACTTACACCTAAGCCGTTGGCTGGCAAGAGCTGCTTTTTATCAACATCATACATAATTACGCTAGCAAACATGTTTCAATAAATGCATCATGTTGAATACCATTGTTCCTTATTTTAAACCCAGACTTTCATAGAATCATAGAATCATTAAGGTTGGAAAAGACCTCAAGGATCATCAAGTCCAACCCAACACCACCTAACTCACTAACCCATGTCCCTAAGCACCACATCATCCCAAAATATATGCCCTGTGGCTTTGCTATTGGCACTTGCACACAGCTCTAACCACCTTGCTTCCTCACCCGCATTAACTCCTAATGGGTCTTTCTCCCTCCTGCCTTAAAGTACCTCTCCCAGCATCACATTTCATCCTTAATAGCAAACTCCCAGCACGTATGCTGCATTTGGAACGAGACAAGTGAGCTAGCACGGCTAGATAGAGCTGAACTGACTCTAATTCACCTGAATAACACAGCTTGTTTGGCTGGGTAAGAGCCTTGCCTTTATTCCCTTCTGTTAACAGCCCTGTACTCCCATCCACCAAGTTTGATAATGATAAGAGACCTTACCCGTAGACATTATATCATCCCTAAGAAACTATCCCATAGAATTCAGGGAAATTGGCAGATATTAAATTAGCTGACATTCCTGTTTATTCTGTGAACTATGTTTGAAGCCATAGCTGACTGTAATATTCTGATGGTCGATGCGTGCTTCTCTATTACTTTCCATCTATTACACACTGAACAGAAGGATAGAAAGTGCAGACATCAAGGGGAAAAATTCTAGTTCCAGTACACTAGCTAAAGCTGTCTATTATTGAAAGCAATGATAGGTAATCTATAAAATAATTTCAACAACCCCACAACAAAAGAATCTCACTATCAGTGCAACCCAACAGTGCTAGTGGCTGGAAGAGAATTTATTCAACAGTGAAAGCTGAT
>NW_010140956.1:0-860 GCF_000699245.1 Pterocles gutturalis
CCTCCAGACCCCCAGTGAGTCAGGCGTCTCATTTGGCTCCTCTCCCAGTTGACGTTCCCCGACTGTAGCAGGCATCCAGGGGCTCCGGCGTCGCCGTTCCCGGTCCTGCGACAGGTCGGGAAACCCTAAAACCCCGCGTTGGCTTCGCTGGAATTGTCACCCGGCGTCAAAAAATCCCAAATTTCTCATCCCGCCTGAATTTGGGGTTTTTGGAGGGTGGGGGAAGCGTAAAGAAAAGGTTGAGCGCGGGTGTCGTGGTTTTGAGCCGCAGCCAAACGGCACACGCAGCTGCTCGCTCGCCCTCCCCTCCCCTGGGATGCGGGTGGTGGGAACCTGGCCCAAGGTGGCCAGAGAAGCTGTGGATGCCCCATCCCTGGAGGGGTTCAAGGCCAGGCTGGAGGAGGCTTTGGGCAACCTGGGCTAGTGGGAGGGGTCCCTGCCCATGGCAGGGGGGTGGTCTTGAAGATCCCTCCAACCCAAACCCTTTTGGGATTCTATAAAAACATCCTCATAGGAGCTACTACAAAGAAAATTAATTCCGTCCCAACTCAAACCAGTACAACCCTCCCTTGGCTGAACTGGTCTGTGTGTGGTGTCCCAAATGGGGACAGTGACTCCCCCAGGGTGGCCATCAGAGCCCGGCGTCTCTTGGCAAGCTGCCTTGACAGGAAAAAAAAATCTGGAGGTATCGGTGGGTTTGGATGGAGCTTGGGAAAACCCAGATCCGAAAACGCACCTTGATACGCTCCAGAGTCAAGTCGTGGTATTGGATCCCCAGGATTCGGGGGCTGAATCCCTCCCTGCATCCACCGCCTGCGCCCGAGGCAGCGCCGGCGGGTCCGCGTCGCGGGCGGGGGGGG
>NW_010140956.1:908-1456 GCF_000699245.1 Pterocles gutturalis
CCCAACGTTGGGGGACATGACTGAGGCCGTTCCCTCGGGCGTTGCTCTGACCGGGTCGCGACGAGCAGACCCTGCGAGGAGCTGAATCGCTCCCAGCTGTGATTTAGCAGCTGACTTCGGGTGGGTAAAAAAATTTTTTAAGCGCCATTCTCTGTGTCACCTCGATCCCCCGAGGCAGAAAGGGTTTGGTGACGCCAGGTTTTACAAATTGTCCGTAGGGTCTGTCAGTCTGTCTCCTTTTCCTTTTTGGTGTCTCCCTCCTGTGTTTGACGTCCCTCCGCGCTGCTGCCGCGTGCATCTTCATCATCCTCACGCCTCCTCCTTCGCCCTCCTCGCGTTGTTGCTCCTCTCACGCTTTCTCCTTCTCGTTTTTTTGCAGGGAGCTGCCATGGAAGCGCAGCTGGGTCCTCCCGCCTGCCAGCCCCTCTTTTCCCAGATCTTCTCCCCGCTTTCCGAAGGTGAAGAAGATCAGGAGGAGGGTCCGGAGGAAGACGCGACCAGGACGCAGCCAAGAGAAGTGCGGGAGGAAGGCTCCCCGGAGCGGCTGG
>NW_010140957.1:0-30120 GCF_000699245.1 Pterocles gutturalis
AAATGTGTCAGATTTGCTTCTTTATCTAAGACTTTAAAGATGTTATTTATAAACTGATTTACTGAACCTGCATTATTAGCAAGATTACTAGCACGGTCTCTTTGCATGACAAATCCTTAACAAGTGGCAAAAAGCAAGGGGGTTGTGACACGTTCATGGAAACCCTCTTCTAGATATTGATGTAGGTTTTGTTGCACTTTGTTGCAATGGCTGCAGTAACAGCAGCTCTTTGGCTGACTCTTCTGCTTTAAAGAAGAATTTTGGTTTTAATCGGGTACCAAAAGCAATTTGGCTATTTTCTAATGAGGAGTGATGTTTGAATTCAGAGTTGCATCTTTCTGTGTTAGGGCTGCCTGACTGCCTTCAAGGATAACCCAAAATTTGGTGGGTGAAGTTGCCTTTTGCCACCTTTGAATGGACCAACTTCTCTTGCTGCTGTTTTCTCAACAGCAGTTGTGCTGTGGTGTCCGCAGGAGGAGGATTACACCGCGTCTGGCAAAGGAAATCATGGATTAACATGTGCATTATGTAGGAGAAACATTACAGGAAAACTGTCGTTTGTATTTTACAAGGAAATAATCCTTTAAGTCTCTTAGGACTGAAATAACTCTGTAGTTTTTCCTCCTCTTTTGGAATACCCTGTGAATCCTCGGGGCAGAATGAGTGAAAAGCAAAACAAAGATCAGAAGAATCTGGACTTTTTCAACCAGAAAGGCCAGTGCTAGACAAATGATTGCAGAAAATGTTCCAGCAGTGACTGAAAAAAGCTCCACGCAGTCAGACACTGACCTGCCGGGTGCCTCCCTTGGCACTGAGTCCTGGGGTTTGGATTTTGGGGAGTTCTCCTGCAGATGCTGAGCATGGTATAGACATGTCCAGATGCCTTTCTCCCTTGCCATAGTGAAAATGTGGAGTAAGAACCTGCAGAGGAGCTATATTGGCTGCACTAAACCTGAAAGAAACTGGCTTACAGCCCGCAGGCTCAATCTATAATTCTGATCGTTAATATTGCCCAGGAGGAGTGCTGCTTGGAGGTCAGGAAACATTTTAGAGCTAGATGCACCAAAACACCCTGTTGCTGCTATTCTCCTTACCTCCTGCATCATTTTTTTGTGTTTCCAAATCATCAGATGCTGCTGCCCTGAACTGCTGAGGTTTGCGGGGGAAGGTCCAGCCCTGCATCGCTAATTTCTTAGATTTTCTCCAAGCATCCCTAATTTATTTGCTTCCGCAGCATGTGGCTTAAGGATTTTTCAAACTGGAGTCACCTAGAGGTGGTGGGAAGTGCTGATGAAAACAGTCACGTGTGGCTGCTCTTCTTGGTCCTTACCATGTAACCAGCATCACAGAATCATGGAACGGTTTGGGTTGGAAGGGTTGGGTTGGTTGGGTTGGAAGAGACCTTAGAGTTCCAACCCCCTGCCTTGGGCAGGGACACCTCCCACTGGAAGGAAGTCGAGTCATTGCTTCGAAATAGCTTGTTGCTATGGAAGGGGGATGTTGTGCCTTTGTTTTCCAGCAAAAGTCTTGGTAGCACCTTCCTTTCCAGTCTGGGCATTACATGAAATGATGAAACTCTTACAGCTGTACAGCGGTTGCTGTTTCTCCGGTGGTCAGAGGGGCACATATGTGCGGTGTTGTGGGATGTGTGCCAAAGCTGAAAAATTAACAATTTTTAAAAAATTCCCACCAGTGGCTGCATGGTCCCATCCTTGAATGGGAGACCCCCCAGACCCAATAAACACTTCAGTGTTAACTCCAAAGCTCTACCCAACTTGTTGGAGGGCTTTACATGCGTTTACTGCTGCTGCTCAATTTAATCTTGTGCTTGAGGTTACTGCCTCCTTCCAAGAAAACACCAAGCTGAAAGGTAGCTCTGAGCAAAAACCAGTTGTTGGATGGGGCCAGGGATCGAAATTTCAGCACAATGGGTTGAACACTGACTTTGGTGATGCTGGTTCTACTAAACCAGAACAGGACACCACAGGATGGTAGTTTTGCTCATGGAAGCTGTCATCTCACCATCTGACTTTTGGATAAACAAAGTGTAGCTTTAAGCAATTGTCTTTATAGTTTTTAACAAACCCTACATTTACGTTTAGGTTTTTTTTAATGAATACCTTGGAGTCTGTTTTCCAGCCTACCAAGAAACAGTTAAATGACTGAATCTCAAAGGTTCGAGTACTTCTACAAACAGTCACAGGGAGGAAAATTAACGGTTTTCTGTTAATGACTCATATTAGTCCTCTTTGGTGGTCCAAAGCGATGGATTATATATTTTTTTATTTTTTATTTTTTTTCCCCCCATTTCTTCCATATGCCTGTCATGGGGCTGCTTTTCTGATTGCTAGTTTTGTTGTTAAAAATGTCACTCTCTTTATTCTCCCTCTTCCCCATAGAATCTTCAAAACTAAACACAGGAAAAGTGGAATATACCTGTCATTTAGACCAGCTAGAACAAAGGTTGATAGAAAATACATTCCTAGTTTGAAGAGGCTCCCCTGCTGATTTTGTTTATCAGAAAATGGCAAGTTTTGTTCCTAATGGACTGAAATTTAAATAAAATCTGACTCTGGAAATAAAAGCAGCCATTATGACAAAATAAAATTATATATTTTATAGGAGAAATTGAATTAAAATGCTAGTTTCCTTTGGTTAAATTCTTTTACATAAGGAAATGAATAAACGAGAGAGTGAAATAGAATGAGATAGAAAGCTGATTGTTGAAGTAAGCTTTTTAAAAATCAATAATCTCTTGTAATTTATATTTTTGAAAAAACTTTGAACAGACTTCCATACAATATCTTGAATTATAGCTGCATTTCTATGTTTCCTTTCATTAGAAGTTGAACTAGGGGTTAAATAGTGTTTTCCCCCTGGGATTTCAGGTTCTTATCAGGCTGTGGCTTTGGACTACAACCTTCTACAAAAGAAAAGCCTCTCCAGAACCTGAGTTAATTGAACAATTTTATTTATTAACAATTAATATTTATTTTTTAAAAAAATCAAGTTATTTTTCCTGCCAGAATGGTGGAGCCAAGTTAGGGCTAGGGAAGGTGATGGTTGTGAGTGATCCACCTGGTTGAGGCTCACCTTCCAGGGAAGTAGATCATCTGGATTCAAGAGTTTTAAAATTCAGGTCCCAAACCCTAATGATTAAAACTAAAAGCAACCTATATGTGCACAAGGTAACTTAGTATGTTAATGTATGCACCTCTAGCCATTTTGTCAACCTTAATAAATTAAAAAATAAATGGATGAATTTTGGATAGGCAAATAAAGGAGCACGCAAACCGTAAATTATTAATTAAAGGGAAGACTAGATCTGTACAGAGCCATTGCATTAGACTTGAAAGTCCATTCGAAGGCAGGTCATGGCTCTCCTCTTGGGTTCAATTTTCAGATTTCCCACCAGAAGCAGGAGGCACTCCTTGACCAAAGGTAAAGGTGTTGTGAGCGGTAGTGATGGTTTGTTCTTCCTTTAGATGTCCCACCAGGCCCCTAGGCTAGAGTGCACAGGAAATAAAATCTTGGGATATTGTAAATCCTAATTCAGGTTAAAAAAAAAAAATTAAAACCCATATATTCTTGAATTTTCCTCTGTCTCCCCAAAAAAGTGACTCTTTACTAAATGCAGTATTTCCTAGTGGGCTGGAGGATGGAGCAGGTCTAAGAGCACCAAAATATGAATCCCCACCCAGCTTTGTGGTGTGATGGGGAGAACCACCCACTTCCATCGAACCTAGGTTTTCATATCTGTGAAATGGCAGCAACGTGGCCTGGCTGTGATGAGAACGACATCGTTAATCAGAAATCTTTGCCACACCTGAGTGTCAGCAGGGGTGTAATTATTGTCATCTTTAAACAATGTCTGGGGAGATCTGTTAGCACCTTTCTGACATGTCCCTGATGACATGATGTTTTGACATCTCGTGGGCTGTGAGGGCTTGAAGGCAATTCCTGTGCCCCACAGAACATATGCACAGGACTTGATTTTGGGCAAATGGAGCTGATGGTGCTGGGCTGGCCTCAGCCCTGCTTTCCCCAGTGGTGTTTGGAAGGATGGAAATCTCTGGTTTTTTTTCCCCATCAATTTTTCATCCAGTGTGTCTGTGCAGTGTCAGGAGTGAGTTTCTCCTGTGGCACAGCAAGACTTGTGGCTGGCACCAGTCATGCTGTTGCAGTGGTGGGTTCCCAAGTCTTCCTCCATCGAGGTAGAAGTGCTGAGTGATTCAAGGAAACTGCTAAAACCACACCAATTCCTGTAGCAAGGTGTAAGTTAATAACATCATATGAGACTTTGCTTTTTTTCTTTTTTTTTTTTTTTTTTTCTCCCTCCCAGATGATTGAGGTTGTGGTTCGACAACTGGTTTAGCTGTTTCATTTCCAGATGAAGTCTGAGCCAACTTTTAAGACCATGAAGCTGAATCTAGGATCCCAGGTCTATATTTGTGTCCAAATTGGAGTGGTGTGATGCTCCCACACCGGCACCCTGATGGGCTGCACACAGCACCGACCAAAAGAAGCAGATGTGCAACCACACTGCACCTTTCCAGCTCTTGTCTCACATTCAGAATATAGGGATCCAAGTCCAATTTTAGCAGGTTGATTTGGAGAATTTTGGTTGTTTCTTGCTAATAGCTGATGTGTAGGAAATCTGTTCTGAGAAATGAAATTCAGTTTAATTTAGTGGAGAATTTGTCTGCAGACATTGAGATGGATGTGGGACGTAGGGCTTACCTGTTGGTGTATTCATAGATTACTGCCTTGGTGCAGTATTTCAGAGATCCTGCTAATAACAGTGAGGCAGAGGGGGACCAACAACCATTACAGCTGCTTTCATGCTCTGCCAGGTGCTGGAAAATGCTCCTTTCGCAAGTAGCAAAGGGTAATGCCATGGCTGGTCCTTCTCCGTCCCAGGCAGAGCAGGGCAAGGTCTGCTGCAAAGGCTAAAGGGTGGTGGGGTTGTTCCCAGTAAGGGACCATTTTGCTTGAGACACCAGTGGGAGTAAGACATCAAGACAGGACAGTGTATATCTAGGGCTGGCGACCAGGGGAGATTGAGTTATGGCAGCTTGGTTTTTTTTGGAAGGGGAATTGATTTAGCTCCATGGGCCAAATGAGAGACAAAGAATCCTGATGTGGACAGCTGTGTATTTTCACCAGATGTATCCAAGGTGGGGCACTTCTGTAGAAGAACTGCTGGAAGCCAGGTTTCACAAGGACAAGCCAGCCTCCAATGATGTTGCCCAGTGTTGAGATGTTGCTTGTACATAGGTTGGAGTACTCCTGCAGAAAGCAGTATGGTTGGTGGAGGACAGGATGGTCTTTGTCTGCTCTATTGGAGCACCAAGTGTCCTCCTCCTCCCTCTGAACCCCTCAGAAGCTCTAAATCTTTTGAAACACTTCAAATAAATGCTCTGGTCTCTACCTCATCCAACAGCAATCAAAGCTGGAGGAGTTGTTTATATGCTCCTTTTTGGAAACATTCATTCCCTCTTGAAGATGAAACAATCCTGAATAACTTATGGCTGCCACGTGAGTGAGTCCTAAGTGTGTGTTTGTATGTGCACACCGTGTTCCTCCAACGCATCTGCGTGGTGATCAGAAGATATGAAACTCCCTGTATATCTGTGGGCAAAGTCCCAGTAGAGCCAAGAGCCCTGACAATGTTTTCAGAAAATAAATTGCTCATGTTAATCCTACTAATTCATCTGCAGGTTTTGCTCTTTCCAAACAAACCTGCACCAACTGAAGTCACTTGTAACACAGCCAGTTGTTCTGCTGGTTGTATTTTAACTCTCTCGTTGAGTAGGGTTCAGTTTCTTCGTTCCCATTTGGCTTTTTTTAAATTATTATTTTATATTTGATTACATCCTATTGTGTCTGATACTTACCAGAATTAAGCTCTCCTCGCCGTAATGAAACCTCAATAAGCCTGGAGTGCTTTGGCAAAAGCAACCTCGAGCTCGTTTGTCGAGAGGGTTTTGCCAAGCCCACACAGCTCTAATTACATCTTTTCACTGGCCTGTTTTAAACTGTCCCCTCTTTCCAAAGTCTTTTGTGTGTTATGTAGAACGACGTTGCTATAATGAATGCTGTATGTTTAGAATAAGTTTCATTGGATTTGGTAGCCAAGCAATTGTGCGTTTTTATTAGAGGTACTGTAGACTTCCAATGGAGATAATATTTATACAGTGGTCCAGAATTGTTTGCATTTAGAAGAATAAATAAAATGAATAATATCCAAACAAGATAATTAAAATGTCAGTTACAAAGTACCTTTAATTTGCTTTGGCTTTTGATTTGCATATTCTTTCCTTTCCTTTGAAGAAAAAGAAATACACTTGATACCAAATGTCCAGTTCTGTAATATATCATGGGATAACCAAGTACCTCCCTTTTGGACTGTTTTTACCGTAAGGTTGCAGAAGTGCACCCACGTTTTCATCTTTAGCCTGTGTTTTTGAGTATACAAACATTTTTTTTGTCTGGCTTTGTCAAATGCTAACTTCCATTTTTGTTAAATCACAGTGTTGTGGATGATCAGGAAAAAAAAGGCAACCCAAACCAAAACTGAATAAACACACAGACTCTTGAAGTTGTATGTAGTGCTTGCTAAAAGCTGTGATGGCCGGGTAGTTGAGGAAAACATTTTCTGAAGTGTCTTTCTGTAGGTACCCATATTTCATTAAAAAAAAAACAAACGCACAAACCCTTATTATACACATAAGATGTTTTAAAATATATCATACACAGATAGGTAGATATATGTATATATGTGTGTATATACACAGGAAAAAAAGTGAGGGAGAAAGAGCAGATATGTTAATCACAGACAGTTAAGGCCTCTTGACTTAGGGATGGTATATTTCCTAAAGAAGTGGACTTGGAGAAGCTACAGCCCCGTTTAAGTATGTGTTCAGAGCTCACTAGCACGAATAAGATGTCAGAAGTACAGAAGTTAAAATCAAAACCTCATTAACCTGTTGCCTGTTACATACCTGGAGTTTTCTGCTTGTTTACTATGTATTCAGCACTTTTAAAAATGTGTAAGCTTGCAATACCTGGGAGTATGGTTTTGTTTTGGACTAGCAAGGTTGGACTTTTTTTAATCCCTGGTTTGTTGGGTTTTTTGGGTTTTCTTTGGTTAAACTATTTTTTGTAACTCTTACTGTGCCTATGCCATGCAGTAGTTGTCCTTATTACTTATTGCTCTCCATTTTGATCTTATGTATGGGTACTTTGCAAAATCTGTTGGGATTACTCGAGATGAAATGGTTGTTATGCAAATATGAAATCTTATTCCCTAGTATTTGTCACTAGTTGCAAAGCATAGATTTTAAATAAACAGTTGCGTGGCATCCTAAATAAGTAGGGATGCTGGCTAACACAGCCTGTATGTCTCTGAGACAAGTGGAAAAAGCAAGTTAAGCTTTTTATTTTTATAATAGTTATTTCTATTCTCAATTTTTCTGGCATGCTTTGTTAAGTAGATCTTTATTTCCAGGGCCTGAAAATGTACTCTTTTCTTTTTCCTTGAAAATTAAAAGCTTCTACCTTAAAGAAGTGAATGATACATTATCCGCTATCTCTAAATTGAACCCATTTGGAGCTATTTGCATCCTGTAGAAACCTACAGCTGAGTGCTGCGCTCAGAGGTGTAATGACTGGTTGTCACAACACGCTGGAGGTGGCCCCATAACAAAATGATCCCCTGTCAATCCCCTTGCAGGAAACGCATTGGCAACCTGTAATTCGGCCTCAGTATTAACATCCTGCCTGGGTTTTGTTAAATAGCACTTTCGAGGAAGTAGATCTGCTGAACTTGTGCTTATTAATGTTTTAAGGGGACTATTTGATGGAAGTTTTCGAAAGCATCACATGGGGTTAACAGTGATTTGTCATTTGTTTCTAATTAAAGGACTTAATCTCTTATCACTAGAACAGCCTATTTTTTTATACTAAAGGCACAGATGTGAATGGAAACATATTAATGAGATGTCATACTACACAGTCATTTAGTGTTTTGTTTAACTTAAACATAGCAGAAAATGTACATCTAAGTAGACACATGTAATGACATCGAGATAGAACTCTAATTTCCCCCATTTGCATAACCTTTCGCAGCATCCACTTTACATCCACCTTGCAGTGGTTATTCCATATTCGAAATTGATGTTTGTTACAGTAGTAAAAGGGTCTAAAAATCACACAATGGCATTGTTCTCCAGGCAAATGAGCTGTTGTTTTCCTTAAACCACACATGTCTGTTTGACTTTGTTAGCTCCTCTTAAGGGAGAAGAACAAAATCCGCCATTTTACTGCCAAAATATTAAAAAACTAGGAAAAAGTAGCATGAGTTAGTATGATATTTAAGGCCCAAAAAGATGTTTTTGGTCAAATACTCTGGTACAGACTGTCACACATCACTACGTGGTGTCTCCATCAAGGTCAGATAACCTGCGGATGAACAAGGGACATCATTTCCAAAAAGTCACTTTCTCGAGGTCACTAAACAAGTTAGAGCAAGGATGAATTAGTTATTTCACATATTGAAATGTTGCCAAATAAATATAATCAGTGAAGAATTCCTCAAAGTTTTACATTATATTTTCTTTACCCTGAGAAGTGTGTGAAGCTGCTGCTGCTCCAGGTTAGTGACTCCAGCTCTCCTGGCACATCCCTGCGTGCTGGTACAAATGCCATTGCTAACACCAGAGACCAGCACACAACAATGTCCATGTGTAAAACGCCAGTCCAACTTTATTTATTAGGGAAACTTCGTCTACTTTTTCAACCAGAAGATTGGGAGTTAAGACACCTAGGCTTCATTTTCTGTCTGTCTTGCAGTACAACTTGAGGCAAATTCCTTAGAGCTGAGTTGTAGTGGGTGTCAACATCTCCTTTAACCAATTCAGAATTTTTACTTATGCAGGTAACACAACATGGCTTCAGGATTGGTGCTTCTCTCTGTTGAGAGGGGTAAGAGTGATCGTTACCCTGCCTGCCTTCATAGTTACAGTCAAAAGGTCAACTGTTGTGCAAATTACTCTGAGAAAGTATGCTCTTTACTTTTTACTGGCCTCTTCCTATAGTTAACAGTATCCAGAAGAAAAGAAAATCTGCTCCAATTTTCACTTAATAATATATAGTTATCTCGCCTTCAGAAAAGACTAGATGGTTCCCATGCTGGAGGCAACATCAGATGGGGCAGTACTGTGTGCAGGTAGTCTTGCAGGTCTAAGTCAATTTTAATCCTTTTCTTCTTTTTACATATTAATTTTCTAGCTTAGTCTTGTCTCTCAGCTCCTCTTTATATCTTTTTCTCCATCATGCCCGTTGTAGCCACTAGCTCCCTTGATTACTCTGATCTTTTCCCCTTAAGCCTTTCCTTCCCCTTCTTCAGTCTTTCCAGAATGCAGCTACTGAAATACCTTACTCTCCATCCCTACCAGCACATTGCTCCTCTTTCTTTCCTTGTATTCTCGCCCTCAATTCCCAGTGCAACCCAGGAGTCAAACTAAGTTAACCTTTGCTTCAGCTACTTTGCAGTAATTTCTTTTTACTTCCCCTCTTTTAGCTACTTATTTTTTCCTCAACACATTATTTTTTTTTTAATGTCTCATACCCATTCATTTTTCCCTCACTGAGCTTTTTCCCTTGCTCTGAACTCCTTTAGAAACACCTCATCCTGAAAGCCTTCCTACCAAGATCTCCCTGAAAACTTCCTTTACCTTTCTTGGTAGCCTCTTTCAGGTCCCATCTGCACCCGTCTTGTATCATGTCCACTCTTTTGGCCTGCGAGTGCTTAGCCATATCTCTGTGGCAGCACATGGTCCTGGGTGGAGATCCTCTACTTGGGTGCAGAAGGGGTGGTTAGTTTGAGTGGAGTGTTGGGATGATACTGCTTTAAGGGCAGAACCCCATCAGGAATGTTATATGAGGAGCAGCTGTAGAATCGAGGAAGAAACATGAATAGTAGTAGTAGTGGAACTGTGGAGTACCATAGCTTGAACAGTTATCTCAGTTAGACGTTGGGGTGAAACAGAAGATTTTTGATCAAACAAAACAGGTCCCCAAAGAGCAAAAGTTGAATAATATTTTTTTACTATCTCTGCTTCTATTGTCTTTTACTGTCTTCTGCTTACTCTAGTTCATTGACAATGTCTCTAAAACAAAACACTTCAGGAGAAATGTCTAGAAATAAGAGTTTCCTAACAAAATGCTTCTGGTTGGCAAAGGGTGGATAATGGTTCCTTCCCTTGTAGCAATATGGCAGAGGATTGCAGGTTTGCCACGTATGGCAAAGGGGATGTGAATCAGACAGTCAAGACCTTGGTTGGAGGTTTCCGTAGCTTTCTTCGAGTCGTGTGTCACATAATGATATTTATTTCAGAAACTGTTGATTAGGCATGAAGAGAAGTAGTAGTTTGGCATTTATGCCACCATTGTAAATGTTATCCAGAAAATTAAGATTATTTATAAAACAACGGCAGTAGGCTTTAGCTAGCTATGAAAATCAGTTGCCAGAAATCATGAAAACCATAAAAATTAAAAGTTGGTTGAAAAAGAGCTCGTAATGTTAAGATCAGCTTGATGTATTTTCCACTAGAGAGTTCCTTTGATGCCAGCTCTAGAAAATAACCCACTGTTTTAGTGATTTTATTTTTGTGGAATATACTTATACGTATGTATTTATATGTTAGTAACAAATAAAATAAATGATTAAATAAGCCTACATTTTAAAACAAAAAGTGTCTGTATTTTTCCCTTAAACCGGTTTATAGAGATTATGAAGTAACTGTGCTATCAGGGCAGTCAGTTTATCGAAATGTAGTATTTGAATGTAAATGAGGATTATTTATGTCAATATCTATTTACTTCTAATGCACTAACTCCATCTATCTGTTTGATCCATTGCACTTCAATTCAAAGGATTTCTCAGTCAGTCAAAAAAAAAATATTCATTACAATAGTTAAGGCAGAATACAATGGAACAGTCCTAATTGCCTTAGAATAATGTTATGATAGTTGAGGCTATTTCTTCAGAATTCCAAATTTTACTCTTTCCTGACTTGTATTAAAAGTTTTCTATAAAATGAAAATAATTAGATACTAAAAAGGATCCCAAGCCAGGTCTATATAGTAACAGTTAAGAACAACTGTATAGCAGAAATAGGTTATTTCAATATGCAGTGGTTTTCTCAGGTGGCTCGAAACTTGGTGGTTGCCGATATTCAAGAACAACTCATTACTGGAGGACTCTGTAAATATGTTTTCTGGCATTATGAAACATCCTTTTAGAGAAAAGGACAGAAATGTGTTTTGTTTGGTTTTTGTTGTTGTTTGGATAAATGTTCTCCTCAAGATGTTCTCCTTTGGTTAATGGAAAGATTGTTGTGAAAGTGAGAATATTTTAATATTTTTAAAAATATTTTAAAAATAAGACTTTATTATCAGGGCTGCCTAGAAAGGCCAGTGATGTCCAGTTTTAGTATTGAAATAACAGATATGCTGCATTGCATAGATTTCATATCTAAAGGAAAAAACAATTATTCCAACTAGAATGCAAAATATTGAAACCATTTCTTGTCTTTTCCCATGAAACAACAGTTTAAAACCCTGTTGGGGCATCTGTACAGATGTGTCCTAACTTCTCCATCCAGCCTGATCTAAAGAGTGCTGGTCCTGGCAAGGGCGTGGAGAAAGTTGTGAGTTTCCTAACCATTTCTGTTCCCCTTTCTGCCCTCTGTAAAAGCTTGAAAAAGGCTCATAAATGGCAAAAAGGCAGTTTATTACAGGAAATATAACTTGACAATAAAAAAGCCTGTTTTGAAGTACACTATATGGTTTCTGAATAAATATTTCTTTAATGGTTGTAATTACAGGATCAGCAGAATAAATGTGGTCATGTCCTTGTAATTAATACATTGTCAAAAGTTCATTTAAGTTATAATAATTTCACAGGAAAAATGCTGTCTATGTAGTTTGTGCAATAATTTGTTAAATTAAGTGCAATAAATATAAAATTATTGGTAGATATATATTAATTTTTTTAAGTTCTTATTAATTTCAGCATGATAGTTAATACTCTGAAATTATTTTTTTTCATAAAAAGAAAAGATACTACAAATAAAAAGTGCTGCAATACTGTTGTTCTTTTTGGTACAAGGAATTTTCAAGCAGCACCACTTAGTACGGCAGCTGCAGTTGGCAAATATTTAGTTAAGAATTGTGCAATCAAGCTGGCAAAGGCTTGAAGATCCAGTGAGGAATGCACAGAGGAGGATGCCTGTTTATCCACTGTAAAAAAAAAAAAAAAATCAAAATGTTTATCCCCGGATTTGGTGTCATACTTCTTCAGTTCTACCCAGAGCCCATTACAAGGCTGGGTTAAATGTTACAGCTGGATGGAGTTTTTAGCAGTGGGAGGAGTGTAATTCTTGATATTCAGAGCTTGTTTAAAAAAAAAAATCTCTAGAAAAGAAGTATTCTGATTCTTCACTGACAGTCTCATAATGGTGACTTTTGTTTGGTGACTCATTTTGTTATGACTGGGGAAGCAGAGGCTGTGGAGCAAGGGGGTGACCTTGAATACTGGTGGTAGCCATGGCCAGGCTACCCAACAATATCCGTTTGTTCTCTATCACCGTGTACACATTGTTGACTCTTGGTGAATTGTATATTTCAAAGAAATTTCTGCTGGTTTTATACTGGTTGGAGGAGGACTAATGGCACCTGCTCTGGCACAAAGCTTGTTAAGGGGGTGCTGGCCAACTGCCTGGTGTTGAATGGTTTTCAAGCAGCAGAATGAAGTTTTAGTGGATCAAGGCTTTGTGCTGTGCATCATGGCATTTCTCTTCTGACACTACGACTCCTTAAGTCTATGTATGATACTCTTGAACCTTGGTCAGAGATTAGTTTCTCACTTGATCACGCATATGACAAATTAGTGTTAAAAATCGAACTGGAATTGAACTCCCCACTTTCTAAACTTGTGCTCAGTTGGTGCTCACAAGACCACACTTCTCCCATATGATGCAAGCCACAGAATGACTAAGACTGTAGGACTTGATAGTACTCCTGCTTAGACTCTTAAATTTATCCAGGTGGTAGAAGTTTCCTATTCTTTTTGTGGAGACATTAAAACTTTAGATTTCTTTTCTCACTGAAATCTTACAAAATTTGGTAAGCTATTGTCCTAACAGAGTTTAGCAGTATTTGAAGAATATTGACTAGGAAGGGATTTCAGGTGGTTTTAGTTGAATCACAGAATTATAGAATGGTTTGGGTTGGAAGGGACCATAAAGATCATTGAGTTACAACCCCATGCCATGGGCAGGGACACCAATTGAAGCTGGAAACAAACCAAACAAAATCTGGTTGGATGAGCAGGCTCAGAGAAGTCAGTAGTTAATGGGTGGATTAAATCCCCACCCCTGGGTTTCCATGAGAAATTATAGAACCCTCAGGGGTCTCTCTGGGACTTATTCTGTGCTAACATCTTTATCAACGACCTGGAGGAGGCAATGGGGTGTGATCTCAGCGTGTTTGTGGGTGACACCAGAGTAGGGACCTGGGTGGTACACTCACTCAAGCATCTTGGGCTGTAGGAGCAGAGATGTGTCTAGGAGGACGAGGGCTGCGATTGTCTCCCTTCACTGAGCACTCGTTGCTCATCCTCCTGCCCCACACCAATGGGCACAAGTTGGAAGGGTAGAGGTCCACACTTGCATGCCCCCATGAAGGCAGTCAAGCAGGGGAGCAGCTTGTCTAGAGATTTTTTTTTTGTGCCATTTCCATCCTTGGAGGTTTCCAAGGCATAAGTGGATCAAGCTCTGAGCAACCAGGTCAGATGCCAGAGCTGTCCCTTTCTGGACAGCAGGTGAAGGATGGAAACCTCCCTTCACCTCCCAAATTACTTTGTGATCCCATGGATGTGAGGACACGTTCAAAAAAATTCAAATCTCTAAATGTGAGCCACACTTTAGTGCCATTTCCATCCTTGGAGGTTTCCAAGGCATAAGTGGATCAAGCTCTGAGCAACCAGGTCAGATGCCAGAGCTGTCCCTTTCTGGACAGCAGGTGAAGGATGGAAACCTCCCTTCACCTCCCAAATTACTTTGTGATCCCATGGATGTGAGGACACGTTCAAAAAAATTCAAATCTCTAAATGTGAGCCACACTTTATCAGCTGAGTAACACACAGAGTAAATTACAATAAGAATTAAAATGAGAATCCAAAATAATCTCTGACGTCTGTCAGCTCCAGCATATAACCCACCGAACACTGCGTTTCAACGCTAGTGCTTATATTTGCTCCAGTAGGATATAAATGTTGCTTGACCTCAAAAACAGGTCACAAAGCACATATGACATCTTACAATTAAGCTAAAAAATTCATTGACAAACATCACTCAAGTAGCACGATTTAGATAGTTACAAGAAACCATAAAAATATTGTGATACTGCGGGGAAATTGGCTCCAATGGGTCTATATTATATCTTGGCATTGAGACATCATATGCACGGATAAAGCAATGCTGCTCATAAACAGAGGAGTATTAATTATATACATTTAATTTTATGTAACGTCAGACTTGTGGAAAACATAAGAAGATTCATGTCTTGTAAGTGTCGTCTTTCTTTTTTGTGAAGGAATTTTCCATTATTATTTTACGATGATAAAATAAGGTGTACTGATGTATTCTCAAAATAATTTTATATTTATTTTTACGTGTTTCAATAATATTGAGTCAATAAAGATGATATCAGGAAATCTATGAACTATAATGAATTTTATTTACATTTTTATTATAGCACTAACTTCACATCAGTTCCCTTCAAGTGTATATTTGAAAAAAGTGTGCAAATCATCTCTTTTTAGCAAAACTACCCAAAACATCTCAATCACTTTCGTAATGAAATTTTTATTACAGTGTTTGAAAATATTTACATCAGCAAGAAAGTGTTCATCAAATGAGGCCATATTCTAGGAGATATGGGAAAATGGAGTAATGTAAGTGAAATATTACATAGTGAGAACTGGCCCTTGACTCAATAACCCTTTTCCGGAAAATTGTAGTATCATTATAGTGAGATTAATGTATCTCAGCATAGAGAGAAGTTCCAGAACTTGTTCTGCTGCACAGTATTGGTAGAAGAAGCTCTTTTTTTTTTAGTTGTGCTTCAGGTTTGTCACGAGCGTATTAAATGGGATTGAGAGTGGTTCTCAGACTGTAGTTTGAAGACACTGTTATCTAGATGCTTTAACCACTGGTTATAGTCAGAATCAGTCAACGGTGTCTTCAGGAGTGTTTTTAACTCAATTTCTGATGGGTGTTTTGTTGTCCAAGAGAAATTTTGAGGGTGGATAGTAGTCAGTTGGCACAAATGTTTTGTGACTCGATGGTCCAGAGAAATTAATGCAATGATTGTGTATTGGAAGCTGGGAGGAAAACAGTGTTTCTGGCAGGGAGGACTGCAAGGTCTTAGCCACCTCTAGACCTGTGTCTCTTCATTTGGAAGCGGTAGTGGCACAACCGATGGAGTTTGTTTAAGGCAGCCATCTGGTAACCATGAGATTATAATGCACCGTATTGCATTCCCAATAACGTTTTAAATTCTTTGCAATGGCAATAAACTTTTAACTTTTGAAACACATGCACAGAGGACAAGTCCTTGCTTCTGTTGGAGGGAATAGCGGATTTACAGAGTGGCTGTATACTTTCATTTCCAAAAGCTGCAAAGTCAACAGCCAAAAATAAAAAAACAGGCCAAGAGCAGCAAAGCCCCGTGGAAACCTCTGTTCACTGTTTTCCAATTCTGTTTTATTCATTTTACCCCTCCAGCTTGGGGTTGGGCTTCTTCATTGGGCTACTGGGAGCTGCAAGGTGTGGACCTCACTTGTTTTTTCCATAGGAGGAGATGACAGGTGTTAGTTTTGCAACTTTGCTGTCGGGAGTGTGCAGAAGTGCCTCCAACCAATAGCTGTTTCAAGTCGTAAGCAAATGTATAACATTTCAGAGGGGTTTATTTTTATTTTGCTGTGCATTCTCCACACAGATGAAGCATTTCTCATTCTCTTTTGGTAAGGTAGCTTTTGGGAAAGCAACAGAAATAACAGAAGAGCAATTTTCTCTCTTCTTCTTCTCTATTTTCTCTCTCTTCTTCTTCTCTATTTTCTCTCTCTTCTTCTTCTCTATTTTCTCTCTCTTTCTCTCTCTTCTTCTTCTCTTTCTTCTCTCTCTTCTTCTCTGGTGATGTCCACAGATGACTATATGCTGTATCTGAGCATATGTCCCACATCCTTTGGTGTAGTGTGGCTGCTCTGTTCTGGCTGTGACTCCTCAGAACAAGGACACTACGGCTTTATTACGTACTGTAAAGAAACAAGTGCTCTTACAGTCCTCCATATAAACTCAGTGTTGTTTAAATGTGGGTTCATATTAAATTATTTCCAAATCCAAACCACTTTCCTGACCTGGATTTTCTACATTGCACCAGGCAGCTCCATTGACTGGGTGCTCTGTACAACTATGTAATTAGTTTTGTCCTCCAGAGAGAACCGTGCTGGTTTCCATGTGTCTGGGTGCTCTGTACAACTATGTAATTCGTTTTGTCTTCCAGAGAGAACCGTGCTGGTTTCCATGTGCTGCCATCTCTGTTGTACCACTACCGTAAACCATTCTACTTGGGGTAGGAACCGATAGTTGCCCTTTTCTTTTCCATATAGCGCATCATGTTTTTTTTTCTGGATATTTCAGCGATGTGCCATCACTTTTAGGACGGTACCCCATTATTATAATAGGCCAGATACTTATGTCAAGGCATTGATATATGTCATTAACACAATGGAAATAAATTCAAACTTATATGTTGTATTTCACGCACTGAGTTTTATCTTGACCTCCTAAGGTGAGAGACAGCTGTTTTCCATTGGCAATGCTATGGTTATTTGTTTATTTTTGTAAAATGCACATCTGAAACCCACCTATATAAAACTGCATTTTAAGGGGAATCAGGGAAAAATATGCAGACTTTGAGAGATGGAGGGGAAAAAAAAGCTGCAGGAAGCACCAGGACATGTGAGTGAGTAAGCATAATAGATCAGAATAAGGCCCTAAATCAATTTTATTTTCACAATTCTAGCATCATAAAAAGTTGGTGTCAGTAAACCAATTATTATGCAACTTAATGAACTAATTAGGAAAATCAGAGCGATAATGGTACTGGTACTGACTGATCTGAATATAAAAAGTAGAATTAAGTTCTCAGTATTGAATTTTTCAATACAAGGGATTATATAGTAAGTTTTAAAGCATTTGAAAGTTGGGGAGAAGGAAGATTTGCATCTGTAGTTGCTGTGGGTACCCAAATAATCTGCTATTTCAGGTACAGAACTTGCTGTATGTACTATTCTTTTTTTTTTTAAGGAAACAAGTAAGGACCAGACAATTAAAAGCCTTATTTGCACTTATGTGCCCCTAAATACTGTTGAAATACTTTTATCTGTGGTCAGTAGGTGCTTAAACACCTTGAGGGTATGGTTTAGGTGTCTGATCCTGCAGAGTGGTGACATGAAACCTTGTACGGAGGCATTGCTGCATAAACCTGAGCACTGGTTTAAGCTTTTGTAGGAGTGGGTTTTGCACAGAAACAGAAGAAAGTACCCACAAAAGCACAGCTTCTCTTCCTTAGTATTACTATCATAGAGCATGCTATGCTTTAAACTGTTTTAGAAACCTCACATAATAGTGTACATGTTGAGAGAAATTATAAATATATTGGTATCAGACCAGTATTTCTCATTATGCATCTGAGATTATGTATGAGTGTTTCAAGATATTCAATAGTTTGTTGATTTTCTTTCTTTACAACATTTCTGCCTTTATATATGTTGATAATATGATATGTGATTATGGGCCTAAAACTTTTCTCTTTAAGATCAATGACAAGGTTCCTTTTGGCTTCAGTGCCAAAATTGAAATGAACCCTTATAAATTTCTCCATCGTTCACTTGCTATTGTGAAACATACTATAGTATTTTCATTGATTCATAATATATTTCTTTATCATGCAATGATAAAATAGAGTTTCTTTACTAGTTTTCACACGGTTCCACATCTGCTTTATCCATGTTTGGCCAATTTTAACAGCCATAAATATTTGTATGTGACACATGTTGATTTTTTTTTAATGGTTTTTATGATATTTCGGTATGGAGTTGGTGCTTGAGAATGAACATTGCTCTCATAGATTGGGTCCTACATGTGTCAGGGCGGCTTCTGTCTTGAAATTACATTCTCAAATGGAGTGTTACTCATATGTGTGCACCCAAAGATGGGACTTGGCTATACCAGTGTCTGAAGAATGGTGCTGTTTCAGATAGTGTCTGTATTTTTTTCCAGGAAGGTAGATGTTTGGTCAAGTGTTTCTTTACAAAGCAAAGGTGAAAGTAACTTCTTCAATAGCTTCATTGAAAAGCACGAGGAAGAAGAAAAATAATTTCTTCTTTCCATGATAAGAACAGTCAGTGTGAATAGTTTTGTTTATTTTCATGGTCAAAAAGTCACTGTCAGAGTATATTTAAAACAAATGGGGAGATGGGAGGGCCAAATGGCCTTAAAGCAAATGTGTGACATACAATACTTTTTAAAAAAGAGAAGGAACCCGGGCCAGCATGTTAAAAATGAGCATTTCCAATACAATTTGTCACCCATGCATAAATCTTGCTGACATTTTCAGTCACTTTAATAGCCTTCCCATTTTATAAATCAGTATGAACTTGCACAGTTGCAAAAAGTGTGTATTTTGAACATCTCATTTGCATACTTTACCAAAAGCCAATGAGGCAGTGGAAGCAACACTGGTGATCATAATAAGTGTTTGGGAAAAGGCAGAAAGATCACTAATGGTTTGCCTTTAGGGATTTCTGTACTCCATAGGGGATGAAAATGAGAAATATTTTTCAAACAGCAGGGGTAAAGGTTTTAAAACTAGAAACACATGGAGTGATAAAAATGTTAGTGCCACAGGGCGCATAGCAGGAAAAATTTACAATGTAAAAACTGTAATTTCAGCATTAGGAAGTAATAATCGTGTTTCATCATTGTTATTAAAGCATGACCCTTAAAGTCACATAAATTAGATATAACTTTCTAGAGAAGTGTATTAATCTTCAATGGAAAATATTAGGAAAGTTTATTATCATATGAAGATCAGAAGAAACTGGGTTTTATTAAAAAATGAAGTTAAACTTGCTGGTTTTTTTTTTTTTGTTGGAAGAAATCTCTAGCATTTTGAAACAGCAGAGAGACTTGTGTTTACTCAATGCAAAATGCAGTGACCAGCTTTGCTCTGAAAACCAATAATAGTTACATGAGAAGAAACAACCAACAAACAATTAACGAATGAACTAAGGAAATCCAGGAAGTTCTATTCATAAGCATAAATGGCTTATATTTTGGTCAACATAGTCTTTCTATTGTGTTGATGCCAAATGCATCCAAATGATTAATGAAGAATATTTGAGTTGTCAGGGAAAAAAAAAAAGTGAAATTGTAGCCTGAGGTACCACAAGAATATCCACTGGGGGACTTGAAATAGAACCAGTTATTGAAGGTGTGTCGTTAGTGATTGAGAGACAGTTTCCATCCTAAAGTGCAATTTTAGGAGGTCCTCTGTGTTTCTTCCAAGTGTTCTTTAACAAGGTCGCTTCACCTGCAAAAACTTTTGGGTAAATTTATATTTGGAGAAATCTAATGCTACACTAGCTCTGGGGATGTGGGAGCCCCAAGCTTTCCTACTTTGGGCCATCAAAAGTGCTGCACTATGGTGGGAGTGGACCTGCTGGGAGAAACACCTGCTGCTTAGGACCACACCGTACCACACTGTGCCACTGGGGTGGATTCATCCAAGTGAATGTGATTTCTGTTGCCTTCCTGGCTCTGAAATCCCAAAGAATTTCCTGAAATGGAGCACTCAGGGTGTGGATTTGGCACTCTTTTCTGTGGTCTACGGGAGCTGCACAGGTGATAAGTAGAATAAGAGACTGACATCTGTATTTCTCTATTTTCATAGTTTTATCCTGAAAATTCTCTTCTCAGTTTCAATTTAAAAAACTAGTTGCTAACATTTCAAAGTGTGTAAAAGAGAACTCAGGTGAACCTGACAGACTGTGAGTGTACTTGTAATTTTCTGGACATAATAAATGGAATAGTGCTGTGTTGTTGATAAAGAGTTTTGACTTCCTGCAAGACAAACAAGCTTCGGCCTGTTGGGGTTTGCAATGCTGGATGTGTCTTGTGTCAGAGCACTGAGGATGTACCTCCTGGAGTATGATTTAGCCAAATATCCATTGCTCAGTCACAAGAACAAAACCATCAATAACAGATCAGTACAGAAAAGATCCCTTATCTGTCCCCCCGTGTTGAATGTCCTCATCATTAGGACGCAAAGCTTGACTTCCTCTTGCATACTCAATTTCTTGTCCTGTGACTCTTCTTTTTCTTTATCTACATTTGTTCTTCTGGAAGAGGAAGAGGTCCATAGTTCATTTGGAAGAGTAGACATCCCCTTCCCAACTTAATCTGTAGCTTGACTGTGGGTAGTCTCCGGAGAAGCAGTAAACTCTTTCCTAAGTGCTCAGAACACAGAAACCCTATGCATAAGGAGGACATCATTATTATCTCTCCCTCCAGCTGTGTTCTTATATGAAAATGGTTGTAGCTGTTGTTTTTTCTGTCCCTTTCTGCCAGTCCCTCAGGCAGTTTATGAAGCTCATGCATAGCCAAAGATTAGGCATCGTGCTTCTCTGTGCCATTGGAACTAACAAGGCAAACTTATCCAAATGTGGGGTTTTTGTGTCTTTTTTTTCCTCCTTTTTTTTTTTTTTTCCTTTTTCTTTCTGGCAGAATGCCTTTCCTGTTTGCATCAGTCGTGATTTGGAGATGTTAATTTGGTAAAAATTAGTATATTTGGTTGTATCTATTGAGTTTATTTATAGTGTATATATAACCTGCAGTCTGGACTTTGTAGTCTACCAGTCACGTTTTTCAGGATCCATTCCCTAAACCTTTCATCTGTGATACTTTGAGTCTGAGAAATTAAAGGAGCAATTCAGGCTCTAACGACCTGTTTGAGACCATCCTTTCAACAGCCAAAATACTAAATGACCAGAAAGAGGTGGAAGCTGTACCTCTACACAATACATGTTCTAGTGTATATGAACAGTCAAAGAGAAAAGAGTAGGACCTCTAAGGCCAAACCTAATAGTTCCAACTTGAACCATTTCAGTGAATAGTTAGAGGTGGTACCATTTGGAAAGTGGTAAGAAGAATTGGGAGTATTACGATATAGTTAAAGAACCAAATACATGTTGGGGAGCGGTAAAAATTAGAGGCACATACTGGAAGAAAATTACAGTACAGATTATCAAAGACTGGACTTAAAACTTACTTTTGTAATATTTTCATGAATGATCTCTGAAAATATATATATATATTTATTTATTAGCACAAACTTTGGAAACATCACCAGTTCAAAACTGATTTGAGATATACAGGAAGAACTAGACCATGTTGGAGGCTGAAGTGGTTTGTATGGGATAAAAATGGGCTGGAATGAATTCTTAAGTGAAACCCACTAATTTAGATTTGTTTTTTCACTTTTTCTTTATGAGGGCTATGAATTTCTTAATATACTGCCTTAAAATATGTCATAGAAAAGCTGTTTTTTCCAAAGTGAGTCAATCAGTCAATAGTGGGCAGTCAACATCCATGGAAAACCTTACAATAAAAATGTTTATCCTGTAAATAAGAAGCTGGCTTGTATGCCTGATAGAAGGAAATAAATTTTGAGGGTGATTTCAGTATCAAGTGATTGAGAGGTTTATTGTATAAACCAGAAGTGAAACACATTATTAAAAGTTATGAAAAAATACAGGGTCTTAATAACTGTAGAATGCCAATCAAAACATGGTATTTTGCCATGCTACTTAAATTCAGCAGCCTTTTCCCCACGAAATATGTTTTCCCTCTGAGGTTTTAAGTAAATATTTTCCTGAGAAATTACGAAGTGTATATTGCTTAGGAAAATCTCGTCTTCAATAAAATGCGTTTGGCCACACCATTAGCATGTTAGAAATGCACAGTATTAGTCCCTACCGACCCTAAAATATACAAATGCATTGACTTTTGCCAAATTACAATTTTTCACAGTTTTGATACTGAAACAGAGAAATATTATTTATTTTTTTTTTTTTGTGATCTGATACACCGTTAGCACGTGTTAAATTTAGAAGTCTGTGCTTCATCCAAACCATGAGAAACATTTGCACAGGAAGAGCTGCTCCGGGGTACAGCCAGTGTAAAGCAGATTGCAGGAGGGTACTCTATAGTTGGACATAAGGAAATGTGGTCGCAATCATACCCAAACTTGCCAGTGCACAGAATAGTTCCAGCTGAGAGGAAGCTATAGTGGTGAAGTTCAGACAAAATATAAGGAAGTAGAATTAATTTCTGTTTTTTAACGTTGTGACTGGTGTCTGTGTTTCCTACCATCTGTATAGATGCAGATTTAGAGATGTAGAGCATCGTGCAGAGCAGTTGTATGTGGGTTGTTCTGTCTCTCCTGTTGACTCTCTGCTATTATATTTGACCAGAAACTGTTCACTGCAATAGCCTAGTGTTTCAGCTCTTAGGTTTTACATAATTTGCCTTGTTGGTCTTTGGTGTCATTAGTATTGACCATTTGTCATAAATGCTCCAGCAGGTTATTAGGACTCTTTACTGAAGTGTAGAAGAAGTTATTTCAAAAGTATTGAATCAAGCAAGAAGGAAACCCCTGGTTTTGGTAACTGGATCCTAGTTTTTGGTGTTGGGCAAACGAGAACCATGTTCTACTTCCTAAGGTGTTGGAAGTGTAAAGAGTAAACATTGCAGGTTCAGTTGTTCTCCAGATAAAAAATAATTTCCAATAAGCATTGGCTCCATTAGCAAGCCAGCTAAGCACATGGTGAACAAGTTATTGATCTTGTTTTCTCCGTGTTTTAGATACAGTGATTCTGTCAAAATTATCAACTATTGGTAGCTGATTTCATTCATACAGATTTATGTTCCTAGTTAAAACTACTTTTTTTGGCAAAATATAAATGGAGATATAAGAATTTTTGGGACAGTGCATGCATTCCAGGTATATTAACTGTCCCTCATGCTGGGTATGTTAACTGAACTCTAACACACTTTCAAAAACTATGGGCAACTGCAAATACCGTCTTTTAATCTTTTCCCCTGTATATATTATACATAGACAGGAACACTTTCCTTTTTTGATCAATGGAGCTTAGAAGAGTAAAATATTTTCTTATGCACAGAATATCATACCTGTAACAGCACAATAAATTTTTGCAAATATCTCAGCTGATTTTCTGTAGCATACAAGCTGTAGATCTGAGCCATTTCTACATCGTGAATGTATCTTCTGCTGAACAAGAGTATAACCTCTTAGAAAAATATTGTGAATTGATTTAAAGGCTTTGAGTGAAGGAGACCCATATGAATTGTTACTATGATTAATTATTAGAGAACTCTATTGTGTTTCTACTCTGGGTTTGAGTGTGTGTATTTGCATTTGTCAAACTTGGGTGCTACGTATGCCATTTTCTCTAATAGTGACTGAAATTTATATTTCCCTTCTGGTCAAGGCACGGTTTATCCTTTACTGGGGCTAAGAAGGATTTAACATAGTAAGTCCCTACCCAAGAAGATAATCTTCAAAAAAAATTCAGGAAATCTTTTTTAAACCCTTCCCAGGTTTGTGACATTGAAGCAGCAAATAGAGAGGGGCAGGAGATGATGTGTGTATTCCTACCTGATTCTTCCCCAGATGGAACAATGATGGAAGTGAACTACCTGCACCGCAAGGTAAGACCTGGGCCAGACAAAAAGGCATAGAGTCATAGAATGATTTGGGTTGGAAAGGACCTTCGAGATCATCAAGTTCCACCCCCCTGCCATGGGCAGGGACACCTCCCACTAGATCAGGTTGCTCAAAGCCTCATCCAGCCTGGCCTTGACTTCTTCCATTCTTCCATAAGAATCATTTGGCAGCCTGCAAGTCGTTAATTTAAGCCATGATATCATTTCGGTACCTGAATAATTTTTTTTTGTGTGTGTGTGTGTGCTGGAAGTTGCAATATTCAGACTGTAGCTCTTCTTTCTGTGTTGTCTGAGCTGGTGTTTTAAGTGCTAAAACCCAGACTAGCTCCAGAATGGAGATGGCATTGGCTACTCCAGGGCTGGATTTTGGAGTATGGTCAATGCAAAAGCTGTAAAAGTGCAAATTTTGGTGAACGACGTGAATGGAGAGTGCAATAGCATTATCAGCACAGTGGAGGAAGATGATTAATTAGCTTTTGACATGATCAGTAGTGATGCCAGTGTGTAATTCAAATTCTTTGGCGTCCCAAGAGCAATGAGCACGTAGAAGAGAAGACAACTGCCCATGTCCCTCTTTGCCTGGCATTTGGTATGCACAGGCATAGGCATCCAGCAAGAGGCAGACAGCACTAAACAAGGACTATCCTTTGCAGAGAGAGACAGGCGAAGCGAGAGCAGCTGTGAACGCTGGCATATTTAGCCATTAGGAGCTGCCGACCCTCGCAGATGAGGCTGGCATGAGACTGCAGGAATGAGGACGGGGTGATGCTAACAAGACTGAATCGATCTGCATATATTACAAAGGAAAAGCAGAACACTTGCATAATCACAAATCTGTAAAGTAGGTCCAGGGGAACACCTTGACTTCCCCAGGAAATGAGAAGGCAGCTGCAAATGGTTTTGGCAGAAAAGTGCTTCTGCTTTTGAGAATTGTCCGCCCACTGTTGTTCGCTTTCCTCTTGGTCTGGGCTTGGTTTGAGATCAGTTTTACCAAAACTCTCTATCTCCCCGTGGTAAGATTTAGTGTTTTGTGTCATGGATCTGGAAAAAAAAAAAAAAAAAAAAAAAAAGCAAGCCTCCTGCCTGAAAAATTGTGTTACAACACAAACACTATAAATATATTATGGAAAGTCATATATACTGCTTTGAAGGAATAAAGAAAAATGGGGAGCTTTTATTTTGTAAATGAGGAATTACATCTCTTTCCTTGATATAAAATGTGATTGCTGATTAAGAAGGGTCATATAGATTTTAAATATTTTAAATGTTTCTTGTGAAAATATCAGTACCCTCTGGGCACATTTGGCCAGTACTTTGAATTGCAGTGTAAAAGTTGCAGAAAGCTTCAATGAAAAAAAAGAAAACAAGAGAAGAAAGAGACAAGGAAATGTATCAGACCTTTTCTCTAATATAGGGAAAAAAAAAACAACAAACAAACAAACAAACCCCCCACAAAAACCAAAACATAATCATGACTTGCTGAGAAGCTGTAAACTTTTGTATACTGCATTTCCTTAGGCAACCACAATTGTCCTCCATAAAGATGGGTTCAGCAAATCATGCTGTTTGGATAGGCGTAGCAGAAAATTTCAGCAATCTCAAGAATTGCAAGCTCAGTCTTGCACTTGGTGAAGTGCGTAATGTAAAGTGATGCCTTTAGAGAAAGTACCCTGTAATGCAAGAAGACAAATCACTGATTTGGAATTGATACGTTCCGTGTACTTGATATGTTCATTTGTATGCAAGGTATTTCTTTGATCCCAAATTCAGGAATTTAACCAAACAGGCAGATAATTACATGGTCATCAAGTGAAGAAATGAAAAAAAAAAACTCTATCAAGATTCTTGTTGCAGAAAACAAGAATATAAGTTAGGGGACAAGTGACAAATTCTGAAGAGAAAAGCAATATACGAAATAAAGTATTATTTCATCCGTGGAACTTGTGTAACGTTAAGGTTATGCTTGTACAATGAGAAGAAAGGAAATTGGAACTAAAGAGGGAAAAGTCAGCTTTAATGCTGAACCTTGCCCTTCTAAGTGTGAAAATGAACTTATTTTCATTTTCCACGTTCACAATGAATATGCCAATACAAATCACTGTGCATTATTAACACAAACAACATTAAGACCCAGAAAAATAAGCAACTTAGACTTTGTTTGATTTTCAAGTCTGAACAACAGCAGACAGTGTGCAGCTCCCTCCTCTCTCTCTCACACATATTTGGTCATTTTTTTTATTTTTTATTTTTTATTTTTTTTCTTAGTGTGACGTATTTTTTTATTTTAGGGTTTTAATTACTAGACCCATAGCTATAAAATTTCCAAAATTCCTTAGATATTTTTAAAAGGAGAAAAAAGAAATAAAATATTTACCAAAATAATTTCAAGGTCAGATAGCTCTTCTTTGGGTTTTTTTAATAATACATGATTGGTTTATATTGATATTTATATTCAAACTTTCAGGAAATATTTTAAAGTATTTTAACTATCTGAGAATCTCAGTTTCAGCAATAGTCCTTAGGATTTGGGTCCAAAAGGACTTAGGTGACAGTGCTTTCTACCTCATTTAGTTATCTTTTTTTTTTTTTTGTAAAGAAATTTATTGTAAAGTGTTAATTTTTATAGACAACTCAAAATTGATTAAATATTGCCTGTATACCTAATAAATATAGATATATTTTTTTTTTCCCTCCACATCCCTTTTTGGATGTTTATTGTAAATGCAGTAACTTGATCCCAGAAAAAGTTTTTGGATCCCAGTATGAGCAACACTTCTTACCATTATCAGTTTGTGGTGTATGATAACCAAATGGCACCCAGGATCCTGCTCAGAACTGTGAGGAAAGATATTTCATGTGTGTATTAATTATTTGTAGTGAGTAGGAAGGAGCTATGCACACAGTACGTAAAATTAGAAGTACAAAAAGTATATCAATAATTTATACTTGAAGGAATGGACTGGATCGAAAGTGACATTTTTTGAGATATGTCTGGTTTTACAAAAGCAGTAAATATGACTCCAGACTTAGTTTCCTTCATTATTTTTATATGTCTCATTTTAGCTTCTATCATTCCAACTCCATGAAAAACCACCAGACTTTTGGTGAAGCTGATCTACTGAATATTTCATGGTTGGGCTGGTTTTTTAAATTACTTTAGAGACACATGTAAATGACTTGTGTAAAAGAAACACCATTGACGTATCTGTATGTATCTGCCACGATTTCAAAAATTTTTTTACTTCTCCCTTTGACTCTGAAATTGAAAGAAGCAGAATTCCACAAGAAGTTTGAAAGTCACTATCAAATCTATGGGGAATTTAATGACCAGAAATTTACCCAAAGAGATGACTTCCTTGAGTGTCACTTCTTTCTCCACATAAATTCATTTCAAGCACAAGACACATGCGGTGTGAATCAGATCATTACAAGTGAATGTTTGGAATATTCCACAAGGTGCATTTCACTGAGTTGTGGTGTGTGGTTTTTATTTTTTTTCCTAAATACTGAGGATGCATTAAGATAATTGCAATAGTCTAATTAGACTTTCTCCTAAAAATGGCTTGTCTACTAGTGGTTTAATAGATTAAGGATTTTAAAGGGGTTAGAGAGAACCAGTTACAGTAATCAGAGAAGAAAAAGTGCTGAAGGTATCATGAAGGCTCATAATTAAACTGAAGCTTACAGCTCAATTAAACTTGAGCATCATTATGTATAAAACATCAGTGGGCATCAAGAGTCCAATAAAATGAGATGCTATTAATGTTAACAGCCAAAGGTAAGACATAATATGGATTGGACAAACTCTTCCAGATAAAGTCAAGGAAAACAGTGAATAAATCTGGAGTTGAAGTACAGTCTAAGCCACGTCTAATAAGCTGATTAATATGTTTGACATTGGAGATACGGTAACTGTAAGACATAACACTGAGCTCAGTCTTAGGCAAACCATAATAAATTGGTTCTGAAGAGGGGAAATACAAGAGGGATTTATCTGTCAGGAACAGGACAGGCAATGCCTTTGACTGTGAAAGCACCACTTGTGTCATCCAGTCCTGTGCAGTGTTTGTTATATTCCAACACGGACATCCTGACCTTAGTTTGGATTTTCATTTCACTTTCATAGCTATATAATTTGGCAGTGCTTCCTAATTCAAGATCCCTATAATCATGAAACTCCTTTGTAAATATATGGCAAATAATTTATAAATAAGCCGTAATGGAGCCATCAGGCAGATGACTTGGATTGTGAGTACACTGCCAAGCTCAAGGCAGTTTATCTGTTCCTGGTAGCATTTGGCTTGTGTCAAACTGCTGTACACCTTACGAGATGTTTTCTTTTATGTATCTCAAGGGAGCTGAAGGCTCTAACCCACCAAATTTATTGTGAAAATCTTCGTAGCAGAGTGGGTGATGCTTTGAATCAAAAGCTCGTGGGATTCTATCTTGAAGTTTTCACATTTTTCTTTCAGTTAAGAGACTTATGTTAATTTTTTTTAACACGTATGCAAATGCAGCAGTCAAAAAGTTTAAATCTTATTGGATTCCTAGAAGGGTAAAAACATTAGGAACAGCATATCAGTAAAAAATAGTGTGATGGAGATTATTAGTGATGTTGGGCACAGAAGAAATCTGTTGCAAAAAAAAGTTGCATAAGAAAAAAATTGTTTTTTGGTGCTTTTCTCTGGGAGGTACAGCAGGTGCTTACAATATCATAAAAAAATTAAGAATGCATTGATTGCCTGTGCAATCTGTGTTTCTGTAATGGGAAATCTAAGCTAGTGAGTGCTGGGAGAAGTACTGCAATGATGTTCAGGAGCAGAGTATCACAGAAATAATTAAGAGATCTTGGCCTGAAATGTGTTTTGCCCATTTCTATAAGATTCTCAGGTATTATCAGATTAATTTATCTGGATTCTCTTATTCTTTTTATTGGCAGCTTTGTATAATTTACTGGTTTTTTCTCTCTTCTGTGGTGCCCTCCGGATTCGTACCTGCAGGAAACCCCAAGTTCCACTGGGAGAAATATGATGTTAGGCAGAAAATGTCTTCATTTAATGTAGAGGAAAAAAGAAAAACTGTAAACCATTAGGCATGGAAGTCCAAGTGCTAGTACATATGGGATCCAAGTTCTTCCCTTACATGAACGCTCTTGTACAACTTCCATTGTCTTCCTGGGGGGAAATTCATGTTGCTTACTGGGTACTATTTGTGTAAAGACTTTCAATTTGTCAGGAGCCAAATTATCAGTGCACACCAGTTTCAAGGAATTTTAATCTGAAAAAGTTTCCAGGTACCAGATGGAGTTTGTGCTGCAAAGACTCTGGAGGGGAGAGGGCCTTTCTAAGCTGAAAGCTGCAGGGCACCTGCTGTGGTTCAGGTCTGAATCTGAACGTGGGTCTTCTGCCTCTTAACAGAATGACCTCATTTCCAGGCTGCTCCTCGGAGATTCTCTTTCCTACATCAAGATCAAGAGGTGAATTCGGTTGGTAGCTTGTAACTCCAAGCAGTATTCAGTCAGAGGGGTGGTGTCTCACAGAATTCAGAATCCCAGATCCAATCATCTATTTGATCATGTCTTAATTAGACACTCTTCTGTTTATAGTGCAATGAAGATGCTCCAGTGCTAATTAAGAAGGCTCTATTAAGCCACATGGAAATACCTTCCTAATTTGGAGCTTAGACACGGGCAACAATGGCTCCATGTACGTGATCTGTGGCAAATGTGAAGTTATTTACCCCAGCTTAGCTCACAGAGAAAGTGGGATAAACAAATTTAAATTTGTCTTGCCTCATTGGTTCTTGTGAGGTAAATTGATACTCTTTGATAATATTTCAATTTTATTATGAAATTAATGGTTAAGTATACATTTTATATTAGCCAAAACAGCATGTTTCCTCCTTCTCAGTACCTGAAGTATTATTTTTGTTATTATACTTGTTAGAGCAATGTTATACTATATTAAATAGCATTAACTAAAATTATAATTACAATCATTATATATTACAACAGTGATATATCACTGTTATATTTTAATAATATGATCATATTATAATATTATCAGTGATAGTGGTAGTGATATGTGTCCACTTCTGTAAACAGGTAAATCCTTTGTACAGCTGAAGCAATGGGAGAAGTGTGATGGGATGAAAGATTTCAACAATTGCGGTGAGTTCA
>NW_010140957.1:30151-89162 GCF_000699245.1 Pterocles gutturalis
AGGAGTAGAGATCTAAAAATTGATACTGAAATTTGCCCTTTAGAATTTTCGATCCACAAAATGCAAAGCAAAACATGTCTGAACTTCCTGAAGGCAAGTTTTTCCTTTTAAGGCCATTAGCAAATAAAGAATAAGATGCTCGGAAGATCTCCCCAAGTCTATATGCCAAAGTTAAAGTTACTTATTGCTTGGTTTAGGTCAATTTGCCAGCTTTTGCTCAGCAACTTTTTCAGTGTGTAAGGTGAAGGGGTCCAAAGTCACCCCAAGAGAAAATACTGTTGCTAAAATCTAGAGAGTGGATCGATTTGGCCCGTGTCTGTTGTCCCGTTTCTTGATCCAAAACCACAATGTAACAACACAATTAGAAGTGTCCATGCAGAGAAGTCTTTGGAGCTTGACTTATTTTAGTGAGCCCTTTATTTTCCCATTAAAAAATACACAGGATATTAAATATAAGGAAGAATGCAAAGGGTCTTGCTAAACCAACAAAATCAAGTGAATTAATGAATCCCAGAATCTCTCCCTTTCCAGGTTGTCCAGTGTATGCTGTGATACCTAATGTTTGGACTATCGTTAATACTCTGACCCAAGTGAGTGAGTGAAGGATGAAGAGCACTGTATTTCATCTTGAGGCTTTTTTATTCTTTCCCAGAAGATGCTGTTAGTAGCACGAAAAAAAAATTGTATTATAACAAAATTGTATAAAAATAAATTCCCTCCCCTCAAGCAAATAGGTATTGTTTTACAGCTGGGAGGCAGAAAACATATTGGTTGAAAACATTACAATATTTAAAAACCACATGGAGTTGTAAAAATTGGAATGAGTCCTCTAAATCTTCTATAAAATGGTTAATCAGTTGATCCTTAACAACTGCTCTGTACAGTACAGAGAGCTTATAATTCACAAATGCAGGTTCAAGCAGTGTTCCCCAAGGATGGGGAGAACAGATTGAAACAGTGAAAAGAAAGGGGAGGGAGACAGAAGGAAAGGAAGAATTAAATAAAAAGGTCAAATTCTTCATTTGTTTTTTACTTTTTTTATTTTGTGTTTTCCCAATTATTGTTCTCTGTCTCTTGATGCTAAAAAAAAAAAACAAACAAACTTATCTTCTCCCAGTCTCTCTTGATAGAAATGGAAAAAATAAGTTTCAATATACTTTGGAATACTAATTATTAAACTTACCTGGTACTTTTTTTTCGTCTCTTCTAAGAGATCCTGCTATATTTTGCAACATTTAAAATCAAGGTCTTGCCCGCAGTAGAAGAAAGGGAAGATATATTTAATTTTTTTTCTTTTTAATGACAGTCTAACAATAGTCACACAACTCACCAGTGCATTCCAAAAATTTCATTCTGTCATCATAAAAATCTGACTGTAGCAGAATCTGTCTGGCACTAGACATAGCCCTAATGACCCTAAACTCACATACGATCCCTGGTGATCCGAAGAAGAAAAATACGGTAAAAATAGAGAAATATGTAAACTGCTTAAGTGACAGAAAAATATTCTCTGGAGAATGTCATTCATTTTTTTCCTGTCTTTCACAACTGTCAGAGGTACCAGCTCTCTGAACTTGTTTTTTGTTTTTTTTTAACAGGAAGCATAGGAGAATTTACTGGTCACTTGGAAAGTAAAATTAGTGATGAAGTCAGGTTATTCCCCCTTTTCTGCAGTTACAGCAGTACATTTACACTATTTAAACAGGAAGCATAACATAACCCTTTCCACTTCTACAAATGTTGGTGGTGATGAATTTCTCTCATCAGACTTCTGTTTCCTAAGGTTCATTTAACGAGAAATCACGTTTCAGTGGAAACCAATAAAGGTTTTACATGAACACAGAAAAGTCTTAATGGAATCACATATGCACTAAAAAAAAAGTCTTTGGTATGTGCTTTTTCTTTTTTTTTGTTTTAATATCAAATGGCTTGATTTTAATTGTCATTTATTTCTAGCATTGCTCTAAATTAAGGAGAGAGGAATTTATAGGGTACTTTGAAAGTTCAAAGGTGTTCTAGAGAAATTATTCTAAGAAATAAAGAATTTAATAAAGATTGATAAATTTTGGCATATTGTATGACATTTGATGTTTTTACCTCCAGCTTTTGAAATCAGCCTGATAGCAGAGGATTTTTCTGTCTCTCTCAACTATAGAGGTAAGTCTGAAAATATGAATCTTAAATGGGCTGACCCTAAAAGCAGTAAGAAATATCAGTGTGCTATTGCTTTGAATAAATTACGGACATTTTAAAGCTATTTGGTGTTTAATTCATTATGGTTTTTATTATTAGCGGTTAGCGGTAGTAGTCTTTCTCTCCTGTTTTGTTTAGCTGTGCTGTGGCAATGTGTGTTACCCATCATCAGGGACCCATTGATTTCCCAATGACTTGTTCATGGGTTGGACTCTGAGTACCATGTTGAGCATTTTCTTTGAAGTTCTCCCTTTCCTCTGATGGGAAATTTTGAAGAAACATTTGGCTTTTATGGAGCTCTTTGAGGTGAACAAAGACCACCTTCCTTATGAGTGTTGTAGATTGACTAATATGTGAATTTCTATTACTAAAAGTGTCCAAAGAAGAAATCATATAATCATAGAATGGTTTGGGTTTGAAGAGAACTTAAAGATCATCTAGCTCCAAATATGACCAAAGAACAAAAAAGAAAGTCAGAATTCAGACCTGCAAAATCCTGCATTTGGGGAAAAAATAAAAATCCCTCTTATCTGAAGAAGGCTCTGTCCTTTTAAAGCTTGGAAATACAGATATTGAGAGATTTGCATCTGTCCAAACAGGAGGTGGACAATAGTCCATGGAGAAGAGACGTTATTGCAATTGCTGATTCGTCAGAAAGATTGCTATCCTGGGCTCCAAGCAAAGGAGATGAAAACAGGCAAATTGTCAACTCAATACAGTCTTAAACTCTATTTCATCCAGAGGGGTGTGTTCCCAGCAAAAAGTAACTTCTTCCCCCATAACTGGGTATCTCAGCATACCAGGAGCTTGGAGAATGAGACACAGGTTTCCTGGTACATAAAAACTTAATTCAAGCTTAGAGAAATCCTGTACCCGAAACGTGCAGAGGAGAACATTAGCATCAGCGAGTCCACTCCTTCCTGATCAAACTCTGCACGTCCTCATGTTCAATTGTCACCCTTTATAGGCCTGTGTCTGCATCACTGTAGTATTTTGTGCCTTGCAAATGTTAACAAATCTAGTTTCACAACATCCTGAGAGGTAACGTCAGGAAAACTTCATATAAATATTTTAATCTCTCCTCTTGCAGTAGAACTTTCACTTCCCTTACACACATCCTTTATGTTTGTTGAACTTGTATTTATTGGTCTAAGTTCTCTTAAACCAAAACAAAACAGTAATTTGTCTAGTTTATTTCTTTCAAAATGGTGTTCTTAAAGTACATCTTGCAGATAGATTATCTGTCCCTCACAGCAAAGCCTCACAATGGGAGTCTAATAATTGCTCTTTTTCTAATTTCACTAAATGAGTTATAATTATTTTATGTCTGTTTTATGGCTACTGAACAGTATTAACCTAAGCTCTAATTATATTATAGCTTGCAAAGAAATGTATGGACACTGAATTGATGGACTGCCAGCTTATGTAGGAACATCCCATAAAGCAAATATACAGCTAATAGTTTAAGGCATGGCGTGTTAAAATTCCGGGGCACAACTTGTTCATGAATAAGTAACAGGGTGTAAATTCATTGACTCTCTCTTTTAGCAGATCAAACAGAGACAGGCATGATTAATACATGTCAGAACGAAAGTACAGTTGAAGTTGAATGTTACTTACACTGCTAGGATTGGAAGTCTCAATCGGAGCCTGAAAGTCAGGTTAGTCAACACTGTGATGGTAATGATGGATATTAGTTCTGTTTTCTTATGATTTGCCCTGTATTACACAGAGAGAGCATTATGAATGGTACTGCCATAAATTACCCCATGGTTTTTCATTTATAAAGTGATTCTCAATCAAGTATTTTGCAGATCTCTTATTGTCAGAGGTGATTGAAGGTCAATACATTAAGAATCAAAGATTTTAACATCTATTCTTGTTTTATATGGATGCTTTCAACATGGTTTTTCCTCTTGCCTTTGGTATCAGGTGCTATGCTGGGCAACACCGATCTTTTGCTGATCATCTTAATGCAGCTAACAGAATGATGCCTGACACCCCCCTCCCCCCCAAAAAAAACACCCCCAGGCACACCAGAAGTAAGCAGAGAATTTCCTTCCCCCGAGGTGATCCTTCTCATTTAGAGACTCTCAATGCATATAATACATGTTCACCCTGGATTTAGATTTTAAAAGTCGGTTGCGGACTTGCAGTTACAAAGCGCTGTTTGAATTAGCTTCAGACTAAACAGATTAGATGTGTAAAACACACCTGGCTCTTATCTAGCTAACAGCTAAACCTTGGACTATGAGAACTAAATAAAACCTATGAGCCATTTCCTGGCCACTATGTGAGATCTTCCATTAAGTTTATTTTTTAAGCCCCAGTGTCTGTTTCTTAATTACTTAAAGGTCCGTGGATTCATTCTGTTGTATGAAATCGAATATAAATTGTTTACCAGACTTAAGGGGGCAAGGAGATTATGTACTTTCTTATTTTTAATATTTCTCTTTCCTATCTGCTGTGAGCAGACAGAAATTTCAAGCAACAGTTCTTGGAAAACATGTGGAGATCAGCCTGGGAGTTTGGGAAGGTAAGGGACTGGCGGTGATGCCAGGATGTCTGGCTGCTGCTTCTGCTGAGCAGCTCCGTGTCCTTTCCCTTTTGAAATTATTCTATCGGAACCATTTTCAGCCTAGCTTAGTTTGGCAATGCATCCTTGTTTCTCAAGGTGTCTACACTTATTTGACTACAGAAAATATTTACTTTTCTAAAAGGGCAGCTTAACCTTTGTTTAAATTTGAGGTGAGGGAAAGGTCATTGTAATTATTTGCTGTATTATTTGTGTCACATCTGAGTTACTCTGAAGGCTGAACAGGCATTGCCCTTTATTAGGAAACTGCTTAACAAAACCCAATATAACCACATGTTTTGCATCCAGCAAATATTTTATTGAAGCAGTGGCTTGTACAGGAAACATTTGCTTCTCTCAGGCTCTAAGAGAACATTTAAGTCCGGAGAAGGCTTTCCCGGGGGATGGGATAGAGATGGGTGGGTTGACATGGCAGCTAGAGCCGCTTTGTTTTAAATATCTTGCAGCTGGGAAAAAAGGGAGATTTGGGTTCAGTGCTTCCTCATAAAGAGCTGCAGGGTGGGGAAATTGCAATAGCGATGGAGGTTTTATAGCTCAGGTGGATTCACAGGAACTTCACACTGCTTCTGCTAGCAAAGGCTTGCTGCCCCATAACCTTCCCAAAACATAACTTCCCTATAGCTTCAGTGAGTGGTAAGGAAGAAGAAATACACAATATGCCTTTAAATTATAACTAAAATTTACATGGGACGTTTTCATCCCATTTACAGGTAGGAGCAGTTGCTTGTTTTGCAGCAGGCTGTTAATTGCGGCGAGCGTGGATGGCTGCGGCTGTCTGCACCTCAGCTGGGCAGGTGTAATTCCCAGAGGGAAAGCCTCTAGTTTTCTTGCTATTGGTTTGTTGTAGTGTTTCTTGTCTAACGGTCTTTTCCAACCTAAATGATTCTATGGTTCTGTGATTCTATTTTACATTGTGTAAACAAAGGGGCTGCCTCTACCTTGGTATGAAGTTGTGATCCAGGAGGTAATGAATTGGTAATCTCCTACGAGACAAAAAAAACCCAATGCCTTTGCGATTAAAATTTTCTTTCAAGATGAGCAGTGGGTTCCCCATCCCTGGAGGGGTTCAAGGCCAGGCTGGATGAGGCTTTGAGCAACCTGGGCTGGTGGGAGGTGTCCCTGCCCGTGGCAGGGGGTGGAAATGGATGATCTTGAAGGTCCCTTCCAACCCAAACCATTCCATGTTTCTATGATTCTATAAGAGCACACAAACATTTAATTACTCTTAGATTAGTATATCATGTTAAAGACTGGAAAAGTTTCTCCTGATAATGCTTGCACACACTGAAAATTAGAATGTCAAACAAACCTTCAGGAGCAGAAACCCCACCATGAATTTATAAGGATGCACAAATATTATAAGGTTCAGCATTCAATAATACATGTTGCATTGTGATGTTGCAAAAACATAATTGTTTCAATGGCTAACAGGTATTAGAGCAGGTACTAAAAAAAGGATCACACCCTTTTTCAAAAGGTACAAGTCCTGTTTGTACCAGTAGCGAACCACTGTTGCTCTTCTAGAGGGAAGCACGCAGATGCAATTGGGATTATTTCAGCTCCAGGCTGTGCAAAATGGGCCAGGGAAGAATATGAAATCACGAATTAAACTGGAATTTTGTCAAGGCAGGAGGTGACTCCTTAGTTAGTGGGGAGTGTACCACCTAATGCTGGATGATGGGACCTGTTGCCCAGGAGCAAAGTGTGTGTAGAGACCAATCTCTAATTTGAAGTCAAGAAACTTTGCTTGAATTTCTTACTTGGAAAATATCCCAAGAGCAGCTTCTTGTGATGGACTGTGTGTAAATAATCAGCACCTCCCGAGTTCCTCCTGTGATAAAGCATGATAGCCAGGAAGGGTTACTGCTTCATCCCATCACTCAGATGGTTTGATATCTTCATGGCAAAACAGCAGATATATATGGATCTGAAAGTGCTTGATACATGGGATATTCAGAGTGTGGGATTTTTTTTTTTTGTATTTGTGTGTATTTATGGTCACTTGCTAAAGGAGCAGTGACCCTTTGATAGATTAATACAGTGTAGTTCAGATACAATAGCACAAGTAAAATGTCTTCACGAGTGAATCCGCTTGCAAGTGGAGGAAACCATAGGCCTTCAATTCAAAAATCTTTCCTAAAAATCAGCCTGGCTACTAAGGTAAACTGCTGTGTTAAGTCAATCCCGTCTTTCCAGTAAATAGACTTTTTTTTTTCTTTCACTCAACAGGTTCCTTTTAACAACATCCATTTAGAAGCATCAAAGTGATGACAGAGGTGGTAGGAGATAGCCAGGATGGGATTGCATAGACCTCTGAGGGTCAGGTGAGAGTATTGCTCCGTGGAAATACTGATGTGAGCAGAGGGAAGCAGAGGGACGGCTCTGCACAACCTCACCGTGGGAGATGAGCGTGTGGTGGCACGGCAAAGGTTTGCGTTGTCAAAGGTCCACCGTGGGGAAGGCTGTGCTGGTGTTGCACCGCGTCTTTGTCGTCCTGTAGATAATGTGACAAGGGCTCAGCTGGAAATTATGCCATTTTTTCTCATTGCTGAGGAAAAAAATCAGATTTCTAAAAAACACCAAAGCCTTTAAAAACATTTATTTGTTTGTGTTTTTGAAAGAACTGCTTACAAGAAGACAGAGGTCTCCGATCAGAAGTCGTCGTGTCAAAAAACCTGGGGAGTATTGTTAACCCTCGGTGCGCTTTTGGTGATGTGTCAATCTTCTAGCAATACTGCTCTTGCTAGGAAATCATAATTTATTGAGGTCAACAGGTTAATGGGCTGGGCTATGTGCTACCAATTGGTAGACATAAAATACATTTAGCCCTGTGACATACCTAAAAGGTTTTCAATAGAGGGAGGCTCATAATAAAACGTATGATGAGTCGTTCTATTATTTTTCTCCCAGAGCATTCTTTTCTTTCAAAGATAGAGAAAAAGGAGAGAAAGTTGATGTTTGAAATAAAATAAAAAAAAAAAAAGCTGGGTAGCTGTTATGTTGCAGATGTGCATTTTATAGTTTAATATTTTTTGTGTGGAAAAGCAGTTGGGATTCTAAGCAGACATGATGTAGAGCAATTTAATAGAGCACTTCAGATTTTTAGGAGCTCTTTAAGTTAGAAGTGATCTTAGTTTTGGGCAAGCTTGGTGTAGAAAGATGTAAAATTGTGAAAGAGCTCTGGATATACAAGTACATATTGGTATAAAGACAAACACTAACATAACAGATTAGGATAAAGCAAATTATTTAAAAAATGCAACAAAACAAAAATTTTCGTGACAACATTAGTCTCACTGTATACTTTCAGTATATTTATTTGGCTTCCATTATTCTGTTATTTTACTTATCCTGTTCTAATGGGATAAAGATTGTCAGAGAAGAATATTGAGAATAAATATCACCAAAAAAAAGCAGAAATTCTGCTCTTGCCTGTGTGTCCTCCTGTGGGCTGAGTGTCCTTCCTGTGGGGGAAGCAGGTTATTGTTCAGCCCCGGGGAGGTATCGCCAGCCCCTGCCCATCTTTCCTAGGTGAAAGAGCAGGGTGATGCAGAAGAAGACAAGCTCGTTATTGAGTCTCTCAAAGGCCACAGGGGCAAGACTGGGCTAATAAAACCTTTTATAAAGTAAGTAAATGCTTGTGTTGTCTTATGCCCTCCCTGTATAGCCTAGTGCTATGCTTTCTGGGTGCTACACAACTGTCTAAATTTTCTTTCTTGGCACAGACTTTTTTCCTACTGGAGGAAGCTGGTCAAAGCTTTTAGTTGGCTTTTGGTGTGTGGGTTGTGTTTGTGGGTGGTTTGGTTTTTTTTGTTTGTTTGTTTTTAATTATAAATTATATTTTTTCAATTATTGTACCATCATCAGCATCCGTACAGTTGGAAAGAAATGAAGTACTAGAAAATAAAATTGCTCAGCTTGTCAGAATATGATGGGATATGTGTGAATAATCCCTGGAGGACCATGTGCTTGGGGCAGGTGGGAGAAGTGAAATCTCGGGGGCTGGAGGGTGCCTGGTGATGGCTGGGCAGGGGGAGCCCCTGCCCATGTGAACTAAAGGAGAATCTCCCTGGGCTGATGGAGGCTCTAAGATAAGACTTAAATACTTGATCTATAGCACATCCATGCAGCATTTGATTAAACCGAGCCTGAATTGCCATTTGAATTAATCTCATTACCAGCTTGTCTCTCCAGATCAGTTATTTCAATGCCAATACCCATTATGGTCCTTGAGAAACCGAGGAGCATCGGTCACCTGTTGTGCTTTTGGGGCTGGCGTTGTAGATCAGATGTCAAAGGCACACAGAAAGTCTCCCAAACAGGTATGTACGGTCTGTAAGAGAGAAACCCCTGCCCCTCCGGAACCTGATGGATGGAGCAGTCTGGAGGGAGAGACATTGGATATATCGGTTCCTTTTCCATGGAAAACCACCAAGAGTGCCTCCCAGTTTTGCAAAATGTGGGTGCTCTGCTAAACAGGGCCTGTTTGTTTTTTCTTTTTCTAATTATTTACTTAGTACCCAACTTAAAACCATGACCTTCATGGTGCTCTGATACAATACAAATTATGTTGTTACTATCCATAGCTATAAGGATAAAATCATTAACGGGTTTGAAGCACTCCTCCACCAGATTTTAGACACTTTTAAACTTTTTATTGCAGTGGGAAGATCAAGTAGCTCTGACTACTGCATCTCAAAGGAGTGCATTGCTGCGGTATTCCTGTGAGTGATTTAGTAAGTAACCAAATATTCTCGTCACTCCCAAGAAATTAAGCATAATGTATTACGTGTCTCTTTAATGCCTGGTTCATTGTACTTGTGTATTGATTTACGTTGTTTGCTATTTTGGCATATACTTTTTATATTATTAAATGATGTGTTTTGTAATAAAGTTCTTATCCCCTTAGCAAGGCTTGTTGCAAATTTGATAATGAAAAAAGTGAGCCCTCCCTCCAAGCTCTATCCCCTCTGTATTTATTACCATTACATGGATCATCATGTAGTAGAGATGTTTGTACATACAGACACTCATGTCTACCTCACAGAAAAAAAATCCTGTGTGTTTTAGTAGGGGAACAGCCAACAATGTTGTATACAGATACTATAAAACCTATTGAAATTTAATGGAGAATATGGTTTTTAATTTTTTAAGCTATCCTATATATTTATCTATATGTGTATATATTTCTGTTTATGAGCTAAACTCTGGTGGATAATTTGAAAAAATCAATACGACATTGCAAAGAATTTTTCCCAAAGTATTTTGTTTTATACATGCAATATAAATATATAATTTCACAAGTGCACACTGTATTTTCCTTATTTATATTAAAAAATGACAAAAAGATTTTCCAGACAAATGCATTTTGTTTTATAGCTAAAACAAAGAAAGACCCAGGGTGTCCTCTGCCTCCTCTGAACAGGGAAGTATCTTGTTTATCAAACTTTACGTAAAAAACGTGTTCCCCATCACATACCTTGAAATGTTTGAATTTTCCCCGTTTCCTACACTCTGAACTGAAATGGTAAAACTTCTGCAGAAAATCCTAAAATAAATTCAGTCTTCAGATGTGTCATACCCATTGGTCCCTCTTTTTGTGCCAGCATCCTAACTGGGGGATAGACGGACATCTGAAGGGGTATTTAAAAAAAAAAAGTCATTATTGCATGCGTCCCTTGCCTTCTGACATCAATTTCCTTATATCAAGGCAAGTCATTTAATGGCGGCGGTTTATAGCCCTAAAGTACTTCTAAGCGAACGGGGGGAAAAATAATCAAACGGCGAGGGCTGTCTTCTCCAGTTTGTACGATAACGCTCTGCTACGGCCCTGGGACCGGACCAAGGTAAACTGAAAAAAAGGATTAACTGACAATAGCAAAGGCTAATTTACAGAAACCACATGAGGAGTTCCTGAGCACAGCCCAGATAACAAAAATATTATCGACGTTGTTTACGGTGAAGTCGTTCAGTTTATTAGTTGGAGTGCTTCATTATGGATAGAAGATGCCAACGATAGTCTCCTAGTCCAAATAAACAGGCATAAAGTGTTCCACATATACAGTTTGGAGAGAACGGTTACTTTGCTATTTATTTAATAATTGACCATAAATGGAGTCAAAGTGCAAAGGGGAAAAAAAAAAAACTAAAAAAAAAAAGCAGCGCACTAAGGGCTTTTTGAAAGATTGATAAATAATGTGGAATCTCAATTAGGCTTTAGAAGGAATGCAGATATTAAAAATTTGGTCAAGAATCTAATTAGCTGGAGGTAATTAAACAGTCTCACACGAGGTCATTAATCTTTTCCACAGACCTTTGATGTTTTGCACACTGTCTTCTAGTCATTAATAAAATTCATAACACTCCTCTTTGTGGTGTTTTATCATCGTGTTTTTCTCTGGAAGAGCATAGAGCAAGTGTCATTGTATCACAAGGGCCTTACTTTAGTTAATTTCTTTTTTTTTTTTTTTTTTTTTTTTTGCTTGTTAGACTTAACTCTTTCTTGAACAAAATGATACCAATTTGTGCCAGAAGTTTTAAGACAGGTTTTAAATCCCAGATATGCCATCCCTGGTAGCTTTCAAAATTTTTTCATTAAGAAATAAACCAAATATTTCTGATGCATCTGGTGAAACAAGAAACTTCAAATTTAGTTCATTCATCCAGTGCTTAATTTTGTAACCTGGTTCAGATATTAGTCATACGCCTTTCAGGAAAATATAGAGGTTTTGAATTTTTTATTTTTTCATTTTTTGCTTGCTTTCTTAGGTTTCTCTTGATGGCAGGTCCCTTGGAGGCATAACCTGTAGCGCGTGGTTAATTTTAGTGGCGTAACCAGAGAGCTCTTGAGGACAGGGCTGTGATAGAAGTGGAGAATAATTATGAAAAAAAAAAGAACTAAGTAAAATGGAAATTTGTTGAATGTGACTCTCAAAAAAAAAAAAAAAAGGAAGCAGTACAGTACTTCAATAATGCGTTATCCTGACAGATTTCAAAGACACGCTGTGTTCAAGAATAGCTGAATTTAAAAGGCAGGAAAGCTACAAAGGACGCCTTTGGAAGATATAAAGATATGATTTCTATCACAAATATTAATATACATACATATAGTGTGTGCTGTGTTGTATATTTCTGGATGTTTGTATTACAAGACCTACATTTATGAGCTGTTAGGTAGGGTTGTATGAGTAAGTATAAATAGAAAGCGATATAAATGGTTTGTTAATGAAATGTTTGTATCTATACAAAGACATTTCACATTTTAGGCGAATACATTTCTGAAACAGACCAATCCATTGTTTCGTAAAAGTATTTGCAGGTTTTGTATTTTGGTCTGAACTTGGCTTGCCTGTGGCAAGAACTTGTAGAGTCATTGTAAGATGTAGACACTGAGTTAGTACTTTGCAAGCTTTCAGGTAGAAGAGCCCGATGCAAAGCGGTGTTGTATTATCTGCTGGGAGATGCATAAAAATAGGCACCTTCCCCTTCTTCCCAGCAAGCGACGAAATGTAAAACAGTCTTTAAATGCTGTGATAAATGGCAACAATCGAAAATGTTGATAGGGATCATTTTGGTGTTTTTTTTATGACTGATTTGCACAGCTGAAATACAGCAGATCTGTGCTTAAGAGGAGGAAGAGGAATTAATGAGAGACAGGAATGAAAATATCTGAGAGTGTATAGTTATCCGGAGCAATCATATTCTGAACTTGTGAAGTGTTGTTCCTTTCATCTTGTGTGTTCTGCCCTTGCGTATTTGTCTGATGAGTCTCTGTTACTACTTGAAGTTGCTACTTTTTGCAGCATCTTCTCTTAAGTTCCTATCCAAAACACAGCAGAAGGCTGTACAGACCAGGGGAAAAAAAATAAAATTCATAACTACAAGGCTTTGAGTAAAAAATACAGTTTCTTTCTCAATTGAATTTAAAATATAAAATTTTATGTGTCATTTTCTCAGAGGCAGGAAGTGCTAGCAACTATTTTATTTCTATATTACTGGGCAAAAATGTTACCCTCTAAAAATATCAAACCAACCGCATAACATTCTGCGGGGTTATCTACCTAAAAGTGAGTGGGAGCTGGACAGCAAGGATTAGTCTCTTTTGTGCTTACTTGTAATTTATAAACAAGTTCTGACAGTTTTGTGTTTCTTTTTTTTCCCTAAAAAATAAGGAAGGGAATTTTTATATTTTTTATTCAGATTCAAAATTCTTTCTTACCTGCTTAAGACTATTACTATGTATGGAAAATTGATAAAGTGATATATCCACAAGATAAAATGATGAAAAATGAGCAGTTGCAGTGAGAAAGTCCTGCTAAAACTATCTTTTTTTTTTTTTTTTTTTTTTTTCTTTCCCCCCTCCTTAATGCTCATGCATTTTCAGTGACTAATTAACTTTTCAGTAAGGACTTCATCTGGAGTGATTTGACCTCACTTTCCTTTACAGTATAAACCTCAGGAGTTCCAGTAGGAAGACAAAGGACGGCTGATGGTGTCCCTGTCACTTCCAAAGTAAAGAATAAAGAAAAAAACACCACCCCAACAACAACCCAACAAACCTGAGCAGACTTCTAAGGCTGGCTTCTGTTTGTTAACATCAGAAATCAACTAAAGCAGCCAAAATCTTTTAAAAAAGGGTTACTTTTAGTGAGTAATTTTAAGTAAATTGCAAATGCCACCTTGTGACCTTTTTTCAAAGTGATGCTAATGAGATCCATAGGTGATTGAGCCTACTTAATAATAATGAGATTGATACCAGGAACGCTCGCATTGGCAACAATTTGATAATTGTCTGAGCAGGAAGAACTAGCCCTCCCTGGTGGTTTGAAAACAGAGCAGAGATTTGAAAAGCTGTACAGAGCTCTTAGTTAATCCGAGCCATTCTATAATGATTTGAAAAGGTAAGTGGTTTTGATTTGGTGATGTCTATATTTCAAGAGACAAGATGGTGATGATAAAGGGAAAAAAAAAAAGGCAAAGAGATGAATGGCTGGTTTCTGGAGACATCTTTTGGCTTAATCTCTAACACCATGTATGTCTGTGTGCATTTCTCTCCTTTTTCCCACTAGTTAAATAGAATACTAATTAGATTTTGATTACAGTCAGTGTGGAAGGCACACTCACATTTTGCTGTTACAAACTAATGTAAGAGCTGGACACAGTCCTTTGAATCTAATGTACTGCCAGCTGGAAAGGAAGCATATACACACTACTTACAAATGTGGTACTTTTTTTTTATTATTATTATTTTTTTTTCCTATCTAGAAATTACCTGGGAACTTCCTGGTGAGGAATAACAGGTCCAATGAAATACTTCTTTGCACCTTCTCAGGAAAATTGAAAAATGTTGACATGTTCATAGCTTAAAGGTTAACAGGTGAAGATAAAGTTTATTGTTATAGGTACCATAGAGTTTGGGTTTTGTATTAAATAGGGGTTTACATAGGTAAAGATCTATAAAGATAAGTGTTAAAACACGATGCACAACCCAGAAGTTCACAGGGGTTAACCTGGATGCTGGTTTCAGTGACTCTGAATTCAGGACACAAGGGAAGATGCTGCAGGTGACCCTTGCTTGTCGCCTGGGACACGCACTGCAGACTGCCCTGCTGGGGAACCAGGGGAGGTGGAAAACCCTGGACGAGCGCTCATCACTCTGTTGACCAGAAAATGTCATTGAATTTTGTGGGTGGAGAGTAAGAAATAGGATATAGGTAAAATAAGAATAATAATATATTATATTCATAATGTCTGTCCACTGGCAAAAATATAAAATTTCTGAGTATAGATGCAATTTTTTAGTATTTAAAATCTGTTGTAGATACTGTGTTTCAACTTCAAACTAGTTTTGGGGTGAAAAAACACGTAATCTCACGAGAACTGCTGTTGAATTTAGATTTATCAGTTGGAAATTTATCAGTTTAGAATGCAGTCCAAAATGCTGAAAGCATTTCTTGTAAATATATGGACTGTATTAGAAATCTTTCAACTTTAGGAACAAATGTTGAAAAAAAAAATTGAAGATTTTCATGTAGATGCAATATCTTTATAGATGTGGGATTATTTCTGTGTAAATAGCATAAAGCTGTTAGAAACTCTGCACTGTGTCCAAAAGGAAAAAAAAAAATTACCCAATGAATTAAATAACAGGAGTCTTTGTGTAATATTGAATCTTAAAAAAAAAAAAATAAAAAAGCAATACATTGTCTAACAACACACTGGCTATTTTAGATCTGTTCCAGACCCCATATTTATTAAAAAAAAAAAAAAAAAAAAGGCAGTTATGCAATAACAGGAGTTAAAAAAAACATTCAGTACATTCTGTAAAAAGTTTATCTGAGAAGTCTATAAATATCTATTAGGATGTCCAGTAGATTGAATCAACTATTTCCTTTCACTCATTTTAACCTTCCCTGGACCGAGTTTTGTGCAGTTTTATGTATCCCTGCATGGGAGCTTTGGCCTGAAAAACGAGAAGACAAAGGTGTAAATCTTTGGAGGTTCCATGCCACCTCCCAGCTTCCCGGTGCACCGTGGGGTCATCCCGCAAACAGCTGGGCAGGGAGGAACTGCGGGGCTCTGAAGCCATTATATCATTTCCTCTTCTGTTTCCTTTCAGCTCTTTCTGCCAGAAAATGGCTAATAATGGGCCATTTGCATAGGGCAAAGAGGAGAAGGCAAAGAGAGGTTCTAATGCTAAATTTCCTGGGTAAATGTAGTTATAAAAACTGGACTAAAGAGGGCAGGAGATACTCTATTTAAAAAAGAAACGCAGGCAAGCGGGTAGTAAAACTCTACGGGGAAACAATAATATATATTTCAGTATATAATAAAGTGATTTATTTTCAATAAAAATCTGTAAAACTGCTTTAGTTACTTTGACACCTTGATTAACTGGAGTTTCAAAGATATTTGTGTGTGTGAACCTTCTTCATACCACCAGTTCCCAATCCCTTACTGCGCCTGCTGCTGGATATGTATGTTTTAAAAGCGTTTGCTAAGACGTAGTTTTACTGGATGTCAGGGACAAAATAGATTTAGACCTCAGCCAGAAAGCGTTTCTGTGGCAGCAGATGAAATGTAGCACTCTTCACTGCTGACGGGCTCCCTGACTTATTCCTCGGGATGCTTTGTCCAGAGTTATGGGCTACCGGAGAGATTTATTTCCTCTAAAATCACTGATTTGCCATTACAGAAATCCACCCTGAAAAATTTGCAGCCATTGAGGAAATTTCACATCTGGCTGTATATATTTGTTATGGGACTGAAGGAATTAGCAAAGCCTGTATTCACTGTACACGTCCAGGTAGAGGAGGCTTCCCATGGGCTGTACATCAGAGAGTGCAAAACTTTGCTTCTTGTCTTTTTCTCTCCAGTACGACAGGGAAAATTGTCATCGGGAGGAAATCCTAGCGTTGAGAAAGACTTTTTTTTTTTTTTTTTTTTCTTCCCCTCCATAACACATGCAGTGTCTGTGAGAGGATGGAGGGGGCTGTGGGAAACGACAGCATCCTTCTCCTGCCTTTTCCCTCTGCAGTGCAAGGGGTAGCTCAGATACAGACCCTATTTCACATGGGAGCATCGCTGGGCTCTAACCAGATGCAAATGCAGTTGCAGGGATGCAGAAGATAGAGGAGCTGCCCTGTCAGGCCTGTTTTCTCCTACCCTTTGTGTGCCCTTCCCTCTCTACCAGCAGAAGGGTGTTTATCTGATACCAGGATGCCATCACTGCCCACCCCAGCTCCTGGCTTTTTGGGAAGGATGGCTGCAGCTGGGCTGGGGGGGAATAAATAATAATTTGTTTGAATAAAATGAGATCTTTCCACGAATTTTCTGATGCTGGGTGTGAACAAGTCATACATTAGCAGGAATTTGTCTTCTACTATTAAATAAAGTTTTATTTTGATTTATTTCTTCTCCCCCTGTGTATATACACTGACTACCTCTTATTGGGGAAAAAAAAAGGAATAAGCTGAATTTATTTTTTGTAAAACCTACTTAATTTCTACATTTATATGTATATGATTAATCAATATTAAAAAAAACCTGAGAAAACACACAAATTGAAGTCTACATAAAGCTTGGCCTTAAAAAAATTTGAGTTTTTGTTGTGGAAAAAGAAAAGGGGATTTATTTTAAAATGATTCACAACCCAACACCTTCAAAAAATTTTGACAGTTTTCTGTCTTGTGTATATTGACAAGCTCTGTGTTTTGGTTCTGCTTGAATATACCAGAAGTTTGTTGCTGTTGTTAGTTAAGTGCCTCCAGTGCATTCATCTCAGACAGTATTAACAAGGAATAAACAAGACCTCGCTGAAGTTTTAGAGTTCCAGGAACATCATTATTTACATGGTAACTGTTCAGAGTTAATTTAAAATAAAGATTTTTTTTTTTTTTGTGATATCAGAAGTACAGCACATCAGAACCACAGCTTTCATTCAAAGTCCTTATCGCACAGTACATTTATTATTTTTTTTTTCTGAAGATTTTTAGGTTGGTTTAGTGGTGACATGTTGTCAGACCAGCGAACTGAACAATAAAAAAATGCATTATTTGAATACAGACAGATTAGAAACTTGTCTGTGGAAGAAAGTCCAAGAGTAAACAAAGGTTGCACCATTCCCTTGGGAAAGCACTCATGTTACATGTCATGTGTTAAACGTTCTTATAAACCTCACGGTGTTGGTCCTGGTTTGAATTTCATATGCCTTACGACACTTGCGCTAATACAGTGCTACATAGAGCCAAGAGGGGAAAGGCATCAAAACTGCACAACTGTGCATGAAAAGAGCTTTAGTAACTTCCAGGGCTTTGTTTTTTTTTTTTTTTCCCAAGGTTGACAATTTACTCCCCAGAATTAAGGCTTTTTTTTTTTATTATTATTTTTAAGATGTCAGAATGCTCAAATGAAAAGCATGCAAAATTATTCCAGTTTGAGATGTAAATTGTGCTGCCAGAAGGATGGGGGGTATGTGTAATGGAAGAATTAAGTCTAGTAGACTAAAGCAGATTCTGGTAAATAATAAAATAAATAAAAATAAAAAAATACGGAAGGAGTTTGTGGCCAGTCCTACATCTGCTAAAATGAATATAAATGTGATAAGCACCTGATGGCATGATAGCTTTGTGACCAGAATCAGGAAACTACCGTCCACATTTGATCTAACACCACCTGGATGACATACACAAGGCATTTGCTCTGGAGAAATAGTAACCAGGAAGTTTTTGCAACTTTTATAACAAAATATAGTAAAGCTCAAGCTTTTTTTTCACCAGTCATTGAATAAATTGTTTTTGTCTGTGTTTATATAAATTATATATATATATATACAGATATGTATAAAATTTAACTCTGAACTTTGCTTCTTCTGCTTTTCCCAAAGGCTCCAGAGAGCACGCTTGCAATCGTCAACCTTTCCCCAGGTTTATGTTGAGTTCACCTCTCACGTATTTGGAAACTGAAAAATAAAGTTACTGTGTGAGTGGCAGTATCATGGCTTATAATGCTTATTTCCAAGGTGCTAAGGCATGACAGTGTTTACGCCCATAGATTGAAGTCAAGTTTCCCTCTCTGTTTTGGGTTATAGGAACTCGGGTTTAGTATCCTCAAGATGCATAAATTATGCAGTTTTGACCCTAGAGTTCTAAGATAAAGGCATTCATACCTTCCATTTATGAATGATTTAGTTTTACTGTCATATCATCTCAAAACTCAGGTGCTAACACAACTTTTGAAAAGCTCAAGGTGTTAGATTTGCTTTCTGTCCCTCCGGGAAGCTAAGCTGGAGCACGGTAGGTTGCTCAGGTGGCAGGAGCAGGCAAGCTCTGGCTCGATTTCACTTTCCTTTGCACCACTTTCCCATTTGGCCATTTGGAAGCAGCCTGGGAAGAATTCTTTTAAAAAAGAAATGCTGGTTTTTTCCTCTCTATCCATGATGCACATGCTTTCCAAATTCTCGTAGTAGAAGGCAATGCATGACATCTATGCCACGTCCTAGGGATTGTCCTCTGTGCCACAGATCTACTTTGCTGTTTTTCTGATGGAATTTGAGCTTATTAGGCCTAATACTCTCACATTTCTTCCTCTCCAGTATTTTTCGTACTTGCTAGGTCCATGATCTCAGGACGTTGCTGTCCCTCCTTAGCCACCGTCTAGGAAGAGCAGCTACATTTGGGTGACAGCCTCAAATTGTGGAGGATGAATTAAAACTGTGATTCTTCTATCCTTGTCTTTCATAACTAAAAACTCTTACACAACTATAGTTCATCATATCCCTCTTTGAATTAAGGGTAACTTCAACAGTCTTTTTGTTTTTCTTTTTACTCTGGCCCTCACTTCTTGTGGTTACAAACACCATTTAAACATTTCTCTCTTTTTTTCCCCCTTATTTCCAGAGTATTTAAATTCCCACAAGCCCTTCTTTTTCATGAAAATAGGCAGTTGGGTAGATGGACTTGGCTCCAATTAGTGAGGAAAAAGCTGCATCATCGGTTCAGCTGCAACAAAGTGAGGAATCCATGCTGGAGAGAGGAGAAGACCAAAGGCTTCTTCCTGTGGAACCAGTTCTGTACCAATGATCCAGTTTATTAAACCAAAAATTACACTGAAAGCTTTAGTCACAAAGTCAGATACTTCCAACCTGATATAATTGCCCAGAGAAGCTGTGGGTTCCCCATCCCTGGAGGGGTTCAAGGCCAGGCTGGATGAGGCTTTGGGCAACCTGGGCTAGTGGGAGGGGTCCCGGCCCATGGCAGGGGGTGGGACTCGATGATCTTCAAGGTCCTGTCCAACCCAAACCATTCCATGATTCTGTGACTCTGTGATTCTATAATTAAAGAAGGCTTTGCGTTTTCTGTTTCTGCATTATGGCGCAGGCTGAAATCACACAATTTTTTTTTTTTTTTAAATTTTTTTTTTCAGGGCACAGAATGGGAGTTCTTCACCCAGTATTTTATCCACTCAGCTCACCATACGTCTGAGTGCCTCATGTATTGCACACTCTCCAAACCTGACTCTGAAGACATCATTACTAATTTGTTTCATTTGCTATTCAGTAGTGTATATCTGTAAAATATCCGAGTGCTTTAGAAACGTTAGTTAATTGTCACAACCCCCTAGTGGGGACAGCAATTTCTCTGCTAATAGACTAGGAGCTATAGCATGGGAATGTTACCAAAGAGCAGCTCCCTGTATACTCCAGGTGACATGCAGATGGTGACACTGCTGCCACCGTGGTTGGAGCACACGTCTATTGACGTTGGCTGCTGCCAGGAAAGAGCTCATGCTTGCTACTCCAGACAGTTAGGGACACAGAAAAAAAAGAGCCTACTGGGAATAGTTTGGGTTAGGTAACTTGCTTTACATCCCACCAGAGTCCGGGATAGAGATGTTGCAAATTTATTGTATATTGTCCAACTTGTGCAACAACTGAGATTAATCGATATCAGAGATATTAAATATATTTATATGTGATTATTATTATACAATAATAAATATTAGACATTTATCAGACTTTATTCTTTTTTATCTATTCTTAATACTTCCTCAGAGCAAATGTTTGTTGTGAACTGATTAAGGAAAGGTCTGTAAAGAAGTGATCAGGCAAATAATGTTAGATAGTTGAGGATCAGGGTACAGTGTTAATACTGTCCACAGTTCCTAAGGTCTAAACACTTGATTTTTTCAGCACTGATGTTCTTTCAGCAATGTGGAGGTGAGAGAAAGGCAGAGCCAGGCAGAAAGAGAAAAGAGAAAGGCTCTTCCTGCTGCAGTTCTCCTTGAGTTCAAACTCATTGTAATTGAGTGTTAATTTTTCTTAAATTAGAAATGATTAAAAAAACTGTGGCTGGGGTTGTAATGTGAGATGATCCGAAAAGGAGGGTTTGCTTTTGAACCGCTGCAGAATGAATTGCAATCTTAAGAAAGTAAATGGCTTGTAAATATATCCAGTAATTGTGTATTAAGGGAAGCTGTTGTGCGCGCACTCTTTGTGGCTGCAAAATTTGACTGTCATTCAGAGATTTCATTATAAGAACCTTTTTTTAAAAAAAAAGTCTGGAAGGAGTAGAAAAAGTCACAATTCAGAGCACAAGCTAGAAGAGAGTCAGGTCAAGAAGATTTTTCTCCAGGCAAACTATTTTAAAATAGCTCATTTCAAGGCTTTGTGTACTCTCTAGGAAACACCCAGCAGTGGCTGTGTTCAGAGAGAAGGTACGGTTCTGACCTGGCGGTGTTATACCTTTAGCATTTAGTGACATGGTTTTGTAAGTCTTCCTCATTATAAAGAAGAAATTGCTAAACAGATTTTAAGTTAAAACAGACAAATATCTAGACAGCCTACAACATCAAGGGGGTAAAGATCAGATTCCACCCTTGCTTAAATTCAACCATCTCATTACCATTCATAGGGCTACACATGCAACTGAGTAAATCTGGCTAGTAAACCTTGAAGGACTATAGTTTAGAAAGAGATTTCTATGTACAGGCCAAGAAAAAACCATCTGAAACTGATAAAACGCAATTTATATCACCGTAACCACAGTGCCTAGTAGTAAGACGTTGGGTTTTTTTCCCCTTCAAGTGGGTAAAGATTGTTCCCAGACTGAAGCCTTCATTGCAAGCCAACTTTTAACTGAACTGGTGGGTTAAGCCTTGCAGACCTTTTTTTTTTTTTTTTTTTTTGGTTCTGGAAATATTAGCCCATAGTCATATGGAGCAAAACCCACCATAGCAAGTAGGGACTTTGTCTGTGTGGTGTCTTCACAAAATCGGGAAGCAGGATCATCTCGCTATTGCAGTTTAACTTTCTGCTTAAACAAATATACCTTGGGGTATTGGGGTCTTCTTTGCAGGAAGGTATCATACCTCGGATATTACCTCCATAAATAAGAAAGTCTCAGCTTTAACACTGCCGTCCTAGACATGTTCATAATGAAAATCTCAACATTTCAGTGCTTTGAAGAAATTTTGGAATTGCCCTTTGCGCTTCCACTGCTAACATGAATAAATACGTAATTGCCATTTTCAAATTATTTTTTTTACATACAGAAGAGCAGTGATGTGGAAGATGACAGTTGTGGTCAGAAATATTTCTATTCACAGCCGGGGAGTCAACACTTCATTCTGTTTCTCTTGAGATGTTAAATATCAGGAGCTGGATGTAATCATGGAAATGAAAAAATGTAATAAAATACTCTAGTCCAGAAATATATTTTTATTCCAGAGGGTGAGGCTCACAAAACCTGTGAAGTTTCGTCATTCCCAGCTTTGTGCACTGACAAACACAACTTTCCTGCTCTTTCAGCAAAACTTTTGCCCGTTGGCTGTGCCTGGAGGAAAATATTATCGCCGTAAGCTGCAAAAGACATCCAGTATTTCCTTTGTACTATGACATGCAAGGAGCTCAGGCTGCTGTATGTCACACTCGGAAGGGACTCCCAGAGCCCCCCGCTGCTCCCCAGAAGTTCAGAGCTTGGCCAAGTGAGAGTGTCAAGTGCAGGAGCTGGCAGCACATGCTTTCCTTTCCATACCTGCACGGAGAAATGACACTTATCAAACACTTGTCAATACACATTACGGGGTGCTAGTGCTGTGCAATCAGCTCCTTGCAAGAGTCACAAAGTCTCAATTAAAACAAAGAAAATGGCTTTTTTTTTCTTTTTTTCTATGAGCAATAGAAACCAGGTACTTAACAAAGCAAGATAAATCAAGAGCTGATGAATAAATAATACCAGTGAATGAATAATTTAAGTGTAATGTCAGATGCCTTGAACAATCTCTATCCTTGAAACAATAAGATGCGACCACGTTTGGTATGGTTGTGTGCCACACAGAGAAGCTGTAGGATTAAAGCCCCACTTTTGGGGAGCAGGACTGTAGGACTTGAGAAGATGTTGAGCGATACCGCACGCAGCACCTGTCAGGGAGAGAGAGCACTAAGCTCTTACCCTGAAGTTTAGGAAGGGCATGAGGCTTTTCCCAAGTTGTTGTGCTTCACCTGCTGAAGATGGAGTAAAATGCTATTAGGTGGAGCTGATTAAAGTACTTCAGCCATGCAAGCAATTGTGGGGACTGAAGTATAGGTAGGAAAATGTTTTTCTGCATTTTTCTTCCTAAAAGAAGGATGGAAATGTTTCACAAGGCAAAGTGAACCTTTAGATGCTCTTTTTTTTTATTTTTTTTTTTTTTTTTATATATATGTAGCTCATTAAGATGATTACTTCAGGTGTTTTCAGTAAGGGAAAAGGGGCTCAGGGAGTCCTTCTGCTAGACTTCCTTCTTCAGGGAAATGGTGGCCTTACTGGTTTCTGGACCTGCCCATCACATGTGGATGGTTTTCCTCTACTGGGAGAGTCACAAAGGAGGTGCTTTGGTGTCCTTGGTAAGTCCTGTGATAAGGGGTGGCTTTGGATGGATGTGGGGAATTTGGGTTTGCTCAGCCTAAAGGAAAAGAGGGGTTTGACTGTGAAAGAGAAAGGATTGCTCTTGTTCTATTATATAGTTTATTCCTTGAGAACCCTGCTTTATTTGAATTTTTTTTTTTTTTTATATGAGTGGAGGAAATTTTAAAAATGCCTACAAGGAGAACATTTCTCACTGGATCTGTACATAGTGATCTTCACCTCAGCTTCACAGAGAAGACTTTTTAAGGCTCTTTAATTCCAGGTAGAAGTCTTCTTTTGCTCTTGGAAGACACCTGTGAAATAAAAACCCCTTGTAGTAAAGGCAGATTCAAGAGGTGTAGTCCTGCAAAGGAATTTATTACTAAAATTAATATGAGAAAATAGGGATTGTGTGTTCTCTTTTAACCTGGTATAGTCTGGAGTAAAAAAGTGGTTCTGTTTTTACTACCCTAAACATCTTGGCAAATACTGCCTTTGGGCTTTGACTTGACCTGTTAATAAATATAGTGAAAGACTTAAGAAGAACAGATGCTTCATGCATTTTAGTGAGGAAGAAATGTGTGATGAATTCCTCAGCTAGGTGTAGGTGAGGACACATTGCTAAGGTCCTTATGCCAAAGAATAAGTAAAAAAAATATAGCTTGTGCCATAAGTCCAGATATCATGTTGCGTCAAATAAAATTTGAAAAGTGTGGTTTTCTTCTTTTTTTTTTTTTTTGTTGTTGTTGTTGTTTTTGTTTTTTCCCTCTACCTGTTCAGGGAAGTCTCAATTCACTTTCAGTAAGTACACTGAAGTGTGGGTAGGTGTACTTTTACCATTGGCAAATCGATAAATGTCTAATAGTAGTTGCAATCTTATTATCAGTGTAATTAATGCTTTATTTATATTGTCATGATGCCTATTGAGATCTCTTGAGCTGTGATAATATTTTTAATACTCTTCAAGTTATAAAACTGAACGTCTCATCTTAAAGCCTGTTATTTGCATGCTTCATAAACACACAAGTAGGAGAAGTCATAGAGAATAGGTTAGAGGGTACAAAGGGCCTTTTTTTTTCTTTTCTGCTTTAATCTCAACTTTTATTTCCTTCTTGTTTCTCCATCTTGCATGACAGAAAAGATCTGGATTACGTGATTGGGACACCACAATTAATTTAAACCACTGTTCATTTGTACATACAAATACCAAAAGACAAATGAGAAGCCAGTCTAATTCCACTACAGTATTATTTTTATTTTTTCTTCTTATATTGCCATAACAATTAAAAAATGCTGGATCGAAACTGATGGGAAATGTAAGATTGCAACTCTTAAAAAAAAAAAAATTATAGTGTGCATATGACAAGGCAGGACAAGGCACGATAGGGAAAATGAAGGGTGGAGAAAGAGGAGCGATACTGATGCTGCCTGATGCTTTTGTTTAAATTGTAAAGGTACCTACATATTATGGAAACTATTGACTTAGAGGCTTGTGCAACTTCCTGACAGAGGTTTTGGAGCTGTCTTGGTGGGTCAGTAGGTGTTGTCCTCAGAAGTGTCTGCTGGCTTGAAGGGGGTTGTTATAGGCAGAGCTGTACACCTATTTCTGCCTTAATATGGGAACGGAAGCATCGTATGCTATGATGTGAAACATATCTCGGTAAATAAAAAGATAGACCTTTTTTTTTTCCATTTTCAACTTCAGTTTTAGGAGTTGCACGCCATCTAGTTTCTTAGTTTCACCACAGACCTTTGGGGATACAAATAGTAGTTGAAGATGGGATTAATTTCATGTAACTTCAGCCACCTGAAAAAGCATTTAGTCTAGTTATCTAGGCAGGCCACCTCTGTGATGAGTGGAGAGAGATTCTTCACCTCTGTTCAGGCTTGACACATCTGGAGGTCTTTTTAGCCCCAGTACTGCCAGTCCTAAAAAGGCTGGTTTCTCAGAAAAATCCAAAACACATGTATTAGTCAAATTTCTTAACAATTTCCTAGTCTTGTCACTTTCAGATTTGATGAAATCATAATTACACCTTTTCTTCCTATTTTTTGGTTGATATTTTAGAGTCAAGACCCTGCTCTTGCAGGTCTTTTTTAAAACCTCTTAATTGGGATACCCCATTCACAGCTGCATTTTGAGGCATAGCCAATTTTTAATCCATTTAATGGGTGTGGGGTTGATTGGACTTTACTCTGGTTCCTTAATCAAAATGCCGTGTGTAAGGAAGCCAGATGTTTCACTGAAGTGTATTACATAAACACAGTATTACCTTTATCACCCAAACTCATAATCTCATTAAAAAGATCAGGTTCCTGTGATAGAATTAATTTTCCAAAAACCTATTAATTGTATTATACCTAATTCTTTATTAAATTGTGTCCTGTATCAGCCGTTGCAAACTTTGTCCCAGATATATAGGTCAAGTTGACAGATACACTCAACTATTTTTGCTTTTACAAGGGTGGGTTTTTTTCTGTAATTATTTTTATTTTAACACTTGAGCTTTCTACTAGCTATTTCTGTGTTCTAGTTCTACCATCTACTTATGGTATTCCTTTCCCATCTTACTTTTTCCATAAACAAAATAGAAATAGTATTGAGCACTTTTTTTTTTTTTTTTTTTTTTTGCCACAGTATAACTTACAGCTTTAAAAAAAACCCCTAAAACCCCCCAAAAAAACAACTTAGGTTCCATCAGTTTTCTTCTTCTGTGTCTTTTGCTCCGTTTCCTGGTTTATTATGGATTCTAGTTTCTTATTTATGTTAAATTCTGACAACTTTTTCTACTTTGAGATATAGATGAGATCCTTAATTAAATGGCTTTATAAACATCAAATAATTTTGTAAGTTATGTCTTTCTGGTGAAATATGAAGTCCACTGCATGCCCTTCTCTCCGTATGCTGACACTATTCTTTGCATTTCACATCTTCTGGTAAAGTGGGAAGTGTATAATAGGATGGAAGTAGAAAAAATAGTTAACAAATCAAATTTCATCAGTATTCCTTATGTGTTTGGACTAAGTTTAGCGAATAACTATTCAGTTATGCATTTTCTGTTCTCCCAGTTGAAAGTTGTTGGTTTTATTTCTTCTTCAGAGCACCATAGCCAGGTCTGCTCCCAGATTTCTTATTGTGATACTGAAACTTAAAACATTGCCCACTTGGTCATGCAACCTTGCTGTTCAGTTAGCCTTTGGTAAGGAAATAATTTTAATTCATGATATGACTGAAAGTCTGCAAAATTGGGGGGAGGGGAGTGTGGTGTCTCTTTTTCAGCTTCAATAAAAATGTATGTTAAAAATCTTCATTTGTAATTATGAAGTGGATGAAAACACAGAAGCTTTAGAAACATTGTGTGTGCCTCAGGGCTCTGTTCCATCACCGAAGATCCAAGGGTTCCTTGACACAAGAGTTTGTATTATCTTAGATCAGAGTTGTTGCTTGAGATCTAACCAAGTGATTCACTACAAACTCATCAAGGTTGTAAAATGAGGTCGTATCCTCAGTCTGGGAGGGGCTATATGCCAAAAGGGAATGTGGAATAAAGCAATGGCCCATGCAGAAAGTTTTGAGAAGGGCACAGAAGGAAAGAGCTCATGGACAGGTGTTGTTCGGTGCCATTTTTTTTTTTTTTTAAGAGTAATAGTTAATCATATTAGTACTTTGTCTCATGATGAGTTTATCCTGTAGCTGTGATTTGAACTTTGGTCGGGGGACGGTGTCAAAAAGAGGATGGTTTTGGTCTCATTATAATTGAGAATAAATTCAGAATGAGAATTTTCCATTGAATTTAGCAAAAATACTCATAGTAGAAATGTATCTAAGCTGAAACAAAATGTGTGAAGGATCTTAAAAGGAGACAAGTAAAAAAAAAAAAATCATGTATGTTCTATTAACGAGCCTCTGCTGCATTGGGCCCAGCTGATGCTTATTTTGACATTGCAGGTGTCACTATGTACCTGCAATACAGGTGCTGAGTCGACTGAAGGGCACACGGTGCTCCTGACCCCTGTGGTGTTGGTTGAACTGTCTGTATTCAGTAAATTTGTTTTTTTAGTTCCAGTTTTCACCATAGACACTTTTAAAGAAGAGAGAGCGCCAAGCCTTTTGGGACATAAGCCAAGAAGGGTATCAAGGTGGCAGTGGGTTCTTGTTCATGGAGATAGGGATGGAGTGACTCTTGTGACCCCTGTGCTGGATACAGCCTTCAAACACCCCACTGAACCTCATCCAAAACAGCCCAAGACTCTCCTGCCATCCCTCTTCCCCTGCTCAAACCCACTCTCTGATATTTTAAATATTAAAACAACACAGAGAGGTAAATCTTCTTAACAACACAAGGAGAATTAAGCAGGCAACTTCCCTGGGTAATAATGGAAAGTTTTGTAGCTAATTCCCTACGCATACTGTGCGGAAAATGAATCTCATAAAATACAAATAAGTTCTCCCTGAGCACCTGTAACTTCTTCCTAATATTTAAAATTTATTTACATTTCATTTAAATAAATTTTAAAATTGCAGCACAAGCTCTATGTGCTCATGTATCCGTACTGTGTATGTGTATGAAGGACCACTTCTGTAGAAGAGGCAGTTGTGGAATAAGATGTAAAGGTAAATAATCGACTAGTTTTGTCCTGTAACTTTGAGAGCCTTGCCTGCAGCTTGGTCACTGCTTTGCCTGAGATTGTTAAAAAGAGTCTAAAAGCAGCTGAAAATAATCCCAGATAGTGCAAGTTCAAAGTACAAAAAACTTACAACAAAAACATTTTTGATGGTGTTTTAGGATGCGCAAATACAAAATGCTTAAATCTAGCTCTTTGTATGTTAAGGACCACTAGCTGTTTTCTTGCCCGATTATCCATCAGATTGCATTTTGCAACGGACTTTCTCCAAGCTAAGGCTGTGTAGAGATATTGTACATTTCATATAGTTTAATCTTATCGCCAGTACCAGCTAAGCTCTTCAGGTGTGGGTGCTAGGACCCTGATGGTATGGTGGCCTAAAAGGGAAAATCCAGAAAAAATAACTTTCATCCATTCCTGAGCCAGTTTGGGGCAGGACCAATGCACTCCAGGAGCAAAGTAGAACTGGTCAGCACTGCTGTTCCCTATACATCTGCTCCAGTGGTGAGCCAACCCATAGCTAATACAGAAGATAAAATGAGTACATCAGCAGAAACATCATGGGAAAACTACATTTTCTCTTAATGCTTTACATAGGTGCAGTAGTTGAGATTTCAAACTCAACCGAAGAAAGCAGACTGGTAGGACTCCAGGTATTGAGTCTGCTGTACAGCATGTACCCAATATCATGCCCAGCCTGTGTGTGTAGAGTACATGTACAAAATATAATAAATAAATTGCTGTGGTTTATGTTCCCAGGCACGCTGACACTATTTACAGGCAGTGATAAAATGGCTCATGGCATTTTAGAACAGGTTTTAATCTTGCCCAGGGTAGGTAAACTGGTACTATTGTATTTGACCCTTCTTTTATGTTGCTTTCAATGCCCTGGTATAGAACCAACCCAATAAAATTCAATTCACTACTACTTTACCCTTCAGTTAGAGCAAACCTACAGTGAGCACACAAAGGCCACTGTGATGGTATCTTCTTTGATCTTCAGCTTGCTCAATCTACTTCCTACTGTGCTGGCTCACGATTTCATTTTAATAGTTAAGTAGTTTGGACATCATTAAAAGAACCGTGTCTGGAGGCAGTGATATGGCACTGATCAGTTTGTCAAGTAATTCCATTAAAAAAAAAAAAGTTCACAGTTCTGTCCTGATATGATGTAGAGAAAAATGTCTCATTAAAAACAACTTTTGTAAAATACTTTCACCCATTTCAACTTAAAAAAAAAAATGAGGATAATTTCTGGAGACTAGCTCTTTCCAGTCTAATACATCATCTTCTTTTAATCTCCACTAGTTCCTGCCTTTTTTCTAGCAATTATTAATAATTTTGTTGCTCTGCTTAATTTTCATAAGTGGGCTCAAATATATTTTTGGAAGCTCTACAAACGAAGGACTGGGTTATGATTCAGGCTAAATGCCCGTTCAACATGAAAGTAGGGTCAAACACAAGCCTACCAGCCCTGGGCAAGATTAAAACCCATTTCATCCAAACGGGGCAGAACGCGGTACGATCTGTAGCCTCATTTCATGATTGTGTCCACAAAAGGAGCCAGATATATGTATCTACCAATGAAGTTGCCCAGAATACCTCTAAATCCATGTTCCTGCCTTAATCCATATGACTACCTGAGTTTCCTCCTATAGGCATTGCAGAAAAGCTTGCATACTTGTACCAGAGCATTAGTTCAAAAGTCTCATAAATGTTTTCAACCCAGGAGTGTGCATTTATGTGTGATTATTTCTTTTTTTTAGAGTGGTTTTTCTTTCTCCACCATTATCTAAGAGCCAATGCTTGGGTTTTTTTCCATGCTTGGGGAACTCAACCTGGAAGTAGTGACTTGTTTTAACACTGCATTTTGCCTGATTTGAGGCAATCCTGCTCTGTCTCAAGTCTCAAGAAAACACTTACCTAATACATATTTTGGGTTGAAGTTGGGGTTTTCTGGTTTGTTCATTTGTGGTTTTTCGCCCCCTCTCCTTCCTGACCAGGCAGTTGTGCTTTAGCTGAAAAGATGCTCATTGAGAAGGAAATGGATTTAAGTTTGGTGGTTGATGTGTTGTTTTTTTCTTCTTTTTTTTATTTTTTTTTTTTAATCTAGAAAATGTAGTTAGTCAGCTCCACTACTATCCTTTGTATTTGCTAATGGCAGTCATGTTCTCAATGCACTCTGTAGAGAAACTGAGCAAGTAATTTTGATGAAGCTTGCCATTGTACAGTGAGATAACTAAAAACTGGTTCCAAAATGCAGATTATTATCCCTGGGGTATAAGTCATCAGGAGCTGAGGAGCTGCTGGATTCCAGCAGGATGAAATGCTGTCTGACGTGAGGAGGTGTAGTAGTTTTCTGTCTCAGAACAGCAGAAGCAGCCAGCTATAATCTCGGTGGAGTAAGGAGAGGAACAGAAGGGGACACAAGCTAGCTCCAAACCAATTTGCCTTAAGATGTGTCACTCTGGTTTAAGTTTCTGCATTTGCAAAGGGACTTAAACTTGTCTGTTACATTAGCTGCAGATTATCCAGGCAAGGGTGTTTCACTCTTCCATTAACGGAGGAGATAATACGTAGGCACTGCTACTCAGAGTTCAGGATGGTGGTTTTATGCCATGTGCAGGCAGAACTTGAACCTGCACCTTTGCATTAATAGTCTAGTTCTTATAATTTTACTGTTTTGCCTCGTGCACACCTATAAAGAGACAGGGAAAGGTGCATATGTTCAAACTGGTAATTTCTACCACTTGCCCTTAGAAGAAAGGACCAGTGATTGCGCGAGGTGTTTGTTGTTTTTTTATTCTTTAAAATTTTGTTTTTCCAGTGTCCCAAATCTGCAGATACAACACTGTTCCTTGAAGGTGATTTGGGATTTCAGTTATTTTTAAATATGCTCAAAAATGTTTCTGCATGCAAATCTGGTAGATAGCAGTGCGTGAATACTGAGGTTCAATTAAGATGGCATTAAAAACATTGCTGGTTTAATCTCTTTGTCCACATTCTCTGATGTAGCTGTTTTGTTTGTCAGATGGAAAATAATAGACTTGAAAGTTGGAGTTTAAACAAAGTAGAAGCAATTTATGTCCAGCAAAGGCCATAAGGAAGAACTAATAGATGTAAAAAGATGAAAGGATGCTATCAAAGTGCTTGTCTGCAGTGTTGTTTTTCGCTTTTTAAAAAATTTCTGTTAAAGCCTGTAGTAGTAATAGATAATATTATTATAATAATATTATAGTAATAGATAGTAATTAATTTCTGATCCATTTATCCAAGCAGGTACACTTCACCTGAAAAGCTAGGATATGAAATAATATTCAATGTCTAAATGGATGTGGATCTTCAGTTCCCCACCCTGAGGAAGAAAAAAAAATAAAGTAGCGAGACAAACCCATAGAGAATACCTCGAGCCCTGGTATCTCTTAAAATAACAGATGAAAAAAGAAATTTGAAAGCAAAACGAAGAGATAAAGAAGCATCAGCCGCTCAAACCCCCTAGGTATTATACCTTCCAGTGTGCACCATCTGACTGACACACTTCTCCATATGCTGAGGAGGAGAAAGAACTATTCCCAGCTAACCCACAATTATGCCTTCATTATTTCTTTTTAATCTCCTCAGAGTTCCCATAGGGCCTCATATTTGGTTAGATGAATGTCCCTGCAACAGAACAACTTAGAGAGCTCTGCAAGTCGAGAGGAAAACTTTCATGTTATGTTTAGTACAAATTTTGTCCTCAGCTATTTTTATCTTCCCCTTACTCTCCTTTTTGTTCGATCATTAAATAAATTATTTTCAGGGCTGCTTTCAGTCTCTCTCATGGAGTTGTATGATTTGCTAGTATGGAATAGGAATAATAGACATTTCAGTAATAAAATTTTCCCCATTATGTTTTTTAGAGGTATTTTTTTTCTTTTTTACAGATGAGTTGATTTGAGATGTAAAGCAGGATATGGACCACTCATGTAATTCTCTAACAAAAATCTCGAGGTTTCACTGGAAGAAATAGTGGGACCTACCAGTCACGTGGAATAGACTTTATATATTTCACACTCTGTTCCCTGCAGGTCTAACGGAGATTAAATGATATAAACAGAGATAAGTATTTTTGCCTACCTATTCTGTGTGTAAAGTTATTTTGCTTGGGGGCCCAAAGTATAAGCAGTATAGTATTAATATGGTGAAATTGCTACAATTATGTTGTACTCCTACATTACCTTTGATGTGATATTTTGCAAATTGTTCTGTGCAGAATTATTTTGCTATGGTTACATTGTAAATGCCATTTTGTGACAAGATACTTGGAGATGTATATAATGACTTATAATAAACTTTATGGAAGAATCATAAATAAGAGATTAAAATCTTATATATTGTAATGGATTTTTTTTTTGCATCATTTTTCTGTACCACCTGTCCCAGTTGCTTGTATTTGAGCATTAACTTTCTTTTGCACTTTAGAGGTTTACTTAGTGAATTTAGTGCTAAGAGAAGGTGATAGAAGGACAGGGCTAGCTCTCATATCACTGCATGGTCTTTGCTTTCATGTGTTCATGACGGAGGTTTTTAAGTGTTGGGCTGACTGGTAAAATCATATTTTTTTTTTTTTAAGTTCATCAGCCTCTCTCTTTCTGGATCTCAACTTCCGTCAAGTTTCTAGCAAAACCCCTTTGGAATCACATATTTTCTGTTGTGGTGACCAAGAAGATGAATTAATAATTTACCTTAAACTATTGAAATCTAAGATAACATCTTTGTAGTTACAAGCCCATGGTGAATTTGAAAGAACTCATTGGTTAAAACATAAATCTCTGCAGGTTTTCCCCAGCTCTAAAAGAGTTATCTTCTTACTCTCCATTATTTTTAATAGAATAAAAATGTGGGAACTGGGTCCCCAAAGGACAGTTTGTGTCAAGAAATGCAAAAACCAAAACACACCGAAATACAGGCAGTGTTGGCTGGAATAAATGTGTGTGATGAAGAAGGAAAAAGAAAAAGTAGTAATTACAGTCTATTGAAAAGACCACATTTCTGCATTTCCAGAAACTTCAAGAAGAAATAAAAACCACGTTTGTGGTTATACTGCTAACTGGAAGCAGGAGAGTATTGCTACTCTGGAGCAGGGTCAGACAGAACCTTTTACTGTGGCTTGTGGATGAAGGCTGCAGAAATACACTAATGGACTGAGAAAGAGGGTGTTGAAAATAGATCCATGAACGATAATTTGAAAAAGAAGTTGCCAGTCCCAATAACTTTCTTAAACCCACATCTTAGAAAACTTTTGTGCTATTTTTGGAGCATTATGAAGGCCATCAAAAAGGGCAATCGGCTTTGAATGCAATAAAATAAAAATCAGGTTTGCAATTATGGTCTGGTTAAAATCTTCAAAAAGGGGGGAAAGTTTCTCCATGAGACAGAGAATTTATAATGGCTTTTGTAATGGAAGTAGTCCATAGCTGTTGGTAACTTTTGTATTTCATCAAGAGTAATTGTCTTAGTGTTTTACTGGATTGTCTCTTTGTAAAATTTTTATTATTTTTTTTTAAGTTGATTAGAGCCATAATTTTAAGTGTTTAAAGGACATTTTGTTCCTTTAGATACACACTGAAAGAATTAAAGACAAGTCAATAAAGTCAAGACGTGTTTATTAGACCGTAAAACTATTTCAAACATGACATGGTATGCTGCTAATGAAGAAGGAATTGAGCTCAATGGGATATAAGAAACTCACCTTTTTGTTCTGCCCCACCCCAGGACATTGACATTTAAAGCACAGTCATGGGGCAGGACTTGCCAAATTCTTTTCCTGGTGCTTTGGGGATCCTGTAGGTCTGTCTGCAGGTTGAGTTTGTCACATTGTGGTTTATGGCATAGAAATACTTGACAGGTAGGGTTTGCCATGGAGCTAGAGTATTGTGTGGCACTGTGTTCTTTGAAGAAAATAGATGGAAGAAGGCAGCTTCATCCCTGAGTAATTTGCTCCACACCAGATCTTTGTACCTCTTCCTCTCTTTGCCACCTCCTGCTGCTGATGTGCTGATGAAGCTCTTGTGTCGTCCGCAGGCTGACAGTCATGAGTAGAGTTTCTGTTTTGAATAAGCATGAAAAAGAGCAGGGAATTAGTCAGGTTAAAGCCTTCCTAGGTCTAGCTGGCTGGAAGGAAGGGTGTTGTTTTATGCTTGTAAACTCTTATGAGAAGGCCATTTAAAATGTGTGTCAAGGATACCCCAGAGACCTGGCTTGCTGCTATCGCCAGTCGCCTTTTGAAGAGTCCAAATACTGCCATCGTCATTGTCCCTGTGAGAATGCTGGCCATGACCATTGCCAGTGGCTTTTGAGTGATGGCTACCTCTGGAAAACAAAACATGGCTATACAGCATGCCCTGTGTTTTCAGTCTGTATAAATTTTCAGCACCCTTCCCCTCCTTTTTTTGTGGTGGTGTTAACCCAGTGATAACTTCTGCAAGTTCATTCCTACCCCTAGGCTTGGTCTCTTAAGGACACACTGTGAACTGAGGCTTAATTAACCACCTGCCTCCCCAATAAGAGCTTACTTTGCTACGATCCTGAAGGGGCTCTTGATAGAGGAAAACACAGTTTTTTATTACAATAACTCATTTTATATTGCTTCAGCTTTCTTTGTTTCTTTGGTGGGGGGGAATGGCGTCTTGGTGACCTTTTTAGGTACCCATTTCATTGTGATATGTGTTGGAGATGAAGGTCAAGGAGTTTGAAGGAGTTAACTGAGACATGCCATGTGCGTGAAGTCCAATCATCCTATTTTTAACATATCTTTTTTTTTCTTTGTCATATAGCAAGATTAGTTTAAGATTTGAAAGTCAGAGGATCATCCAATAAGCCGCAATCTGTGGACTTGAAACCAGACTCTTAGCTGCTGCTGCTGTAACTCAAGCAATCCCCGGTTTGTTTAAAAGCTGAAGTGTTTCGAATTAAACAGCTACAGCAAAATTAAGTTTTCAAACCTGGCAAAGGAACAGATTTAATGAAATTTCTATTTAAAGTTGTGCTGCAAGGGTGATATTATGTACTCGCAGCGAGTGCCAAGTTGCGCGCCTGTGTATTAGGCGGAATATATAATCTTGCGTGGTTGAATTTTCGGGCACGGATATCACTCAGCAGAAGGAAATGAATGCGTACGACTAATGTTCAAAGATAATTATGCTAGTTTTTCAGCCTAAATACCTTGGAATCTACAAAGGCAGTTCATAGACAAAGGGGACACGAGGAAAATTCACTGCAATAGATTTCTCCATTCATAATGACAGGAACATCTCTCTCAATATTACTTAGCTAATGAAGGAATAGATCTGCTGTGAAGTTCCTAGGAGGCTCATTTTCTTGAGTACAGTAGTAAAAGTTAGCTGATGAATGATCTAAACTGCTTAATGTTTCTACTTATAACTTCTGAGCAGCAAGGCGTATCTAGGAGAGTACTGGAGGAGTTATCCTCAGGAGGCCCCGGTGTCCTTGTAGGTTGTCAGAGTCAATGAGCCAGGTTTATTTCAAATGGCTCCTTAAATGAACATTTATTTTGTGCCAGTAACACGTTTTTGATTAACAGCTCCTTTTGACTAATTTGCTTCCCAAAACAGCCCAATAAAGGACTCGTTTAAAACATAATTAAAAGCATGTTATTGCTAGTAGTTAATACTGATTAAAACAGGCATTAAGACAATTATCGTTGAAGGAAAGTAAGCACCCCGTAGTTAGTATAGGATCCGTTCTTACAGTTTTTATGCATTGCATACAGAAGTGGGCTGCCAGCCAAATATACACAAGTCCTTATTCTGCACAGAATTGTATCAAAATTGGATTCAAATTAATTTTTTTGATGGACAAGCAATCTGACAATATTTGTGCTGGATATTTGGATTTTGATTTTTAGAATACATGCTCATCTTCAACAAGTTAAAGCTTTCTTCTGCCTGGCTACTAAACTGACTAGTAAGAGAGAAGTATCCCTGGTACCATGCCTTGTACTGATACTTTAAAGAGTGTGATTTCTAAAGAGTTTTTACATCTTTACTTTGTGTCTCTGCAACTTTACACTGTAAATTAATCGCTGATTTTAAAATTTTTTTTTATAAAAAAGGCATGACCAAAATACTGACTGGCAGAGTTGGTAGTTATTTTAAGTGCAGAAATGGAAACTAGTCCGAAAACTGTAAGGTCTTTATGGTGGGGTTTTTTTTGGTGGTTTTTGGGGGTTTTTTTGGTAGCTGGGTGCACAGTCTTTGCTTCAAATGTATCCCAAATCCATCAGAAAATACACAAAGAAATAATATCGTGTTCTTATTATTAAAATAATGGAATATTTTTCCATCAGTGTGAAATATTAAAGACTTTTTTTTGATAGCAAAAACTCTAATTATGACCCGGTAATTTAACAATTACTGTAGAGAAAGTAAACATTAAAAGTGGTGACAAACACATTTTTATCTTTACGTGGAAGTTCAAGTTGTCATTTAGCACATGCATTTCCCTTTTGAACACCTTGATTTCTTAATTTCTCAGATGCATTCCATATTATGCTATTGCAATTCCTAGTAAAGAAAAATGTATATCCACTGTAATCCATTTTAGTTTAACAAATTGTTAAGAATGGATGAAGACTTCTGAGGTTATTTTTAACAGTTACTTCATCTGCCGTTTGAAATTTTAAGGAATTTTAACTAATCAATTGCTTTTAGCATTGATTTCAGCTTTTTCTGCCTTACCCCAATATTGTATTAATATTGAAGAATGATCAAAATCATTATGCAATCTCTTAAAAATGGGCTAAAGGAAATTTTGTTCTTATTTCCAAAAGGACATTCCATTATGTTGGGGTTTTATTTTTTTTTAATTAAAAATTAAAGGAAATTAAAATATACTAAAGTTTATTTAGCATGTAATTTTATACCTTTAACGGTACATAGTGTGAGTGTGCTTTCAGCCTTCATATGATGCTGGGTTGGTGAGCAGGAGCTGTCGAGGATCTGACATGATCTTAGGGTGTGCAGATTTGAGTTTGAGATAAATGCTGCCTGTTGTGTAGGGCACAGAGTGAGACTGATGTGTCGCGGGAGATTTAAAGTCTGGTGGGCTTCCAGGGCAAGCATGTCATTGGTGTCTGCAGTAGGGAGTCTCTGAAAACAACCTCCTGAAGTGGTGGTGGTGGGTCCAACGTCTTCTGGATTCCAGGTTTTCACAGTTACCATCAGACAAAAAAAAAAAAAAAAAAAAAAATTTCCCTTTTTCCTCAAATCTTAGCACTACTGGAGACCAGAACAAGCTGAGTTGAGCAAGAACTTGTTTGACAAGTGTGGAGGATGTAATGCTGATATTAACCCTCTGGTTTATACCTATGTTAATCCCTTTGGGGAAATAGTTGGAGATGGTGTGGAGCTGTTTTTCCCCGTCCTGAGCTATTTCTAGGAGGAAGGTATGAACCTTTTGAGCTTGTAGGCTGATGTGGGTCCTGCATTAAGGAGCCAAAGACACCAGTGTCTGCTCTGCACAAAACAACACCAGAATTGGCGTTTGGCACTGTATGCTTTGCATTTCTGCTCAGTGCACCATTGTTAGCTATTTACTGTTTTCCAAGCACCCCCACTCTGGAAAATATGTATTTTCCATTACTGGTAGACCATATCTGGAAAGAGACGGCAAGTAATGAATACCTTGCTTGCCCAGTGGTCCCAGAGCTTCTGGGGTGTGATGCTGTATTCAGGTGTGAGACATTTGTAATGTAGAAATGTGGGGAGCCTCTCCCCTAAGCCAACCCACATACACCTCAAGTTGTCTCTGAGAAAACTTGATCCTGCTTCCACTGTAGAATCTCAGTGACCTCCTTGGGTGGAAGTCAGGCTTGGGATCTAGGTAGAAAGACAGACCACTTTGTCTATCGAAGAGGCAAAATGATAACTATGGCACTGTAAATAATTAAAATCTCATAGTTCTTTTTCCTAGTTATTCTTCTGAAACTATCAGATGAGTATGTAATCCTCTTGGGGGAACTAACATCTCTCTCAGTTTATCTGTTTTAATTAAACTGTTAGTTGATTCTTAATTCTTAGGTGTAAAGAAGGGGAAAGAAATAATCTGAAATTATTCAGTTACTGTAGTCTAGTGGATTTTTTTAACAATTACAGAATGAAAAGCAACAAAAACAAATAATACAGTTGTTAAAACCAATAACGTAACAAAGGTAAAAAGACATCCCTCTAGGCTGGAAGAAGTATTAAAACAAACAAGCCAACCCCAAGAACCCTACAATCAAAGACTAGACAGCTTGTTGTTTTCCCACTAGATGGTATGGCTATTAATAAGAAATTTGCAAGAACATCTGAGGAGTGTGGGGCAGTAAGGAAGGAAAAAATACCCAATATTTTGAAAATGTAGCAAACAGATGATGGAAATTGGACTTAGTTGTGGACTAGAGGTGAAATTCGAGGTTTGAAATGGAGGAGCCTTCCACTCATGCCATGAGGCTCCTAGACAGCAGCAAAGTGGGGAAAGTACCAGCCAGCCCCCAAAACAGGCTGCAAGGATTGTTGTAAGGATGAGAGAGAATTGGGCAAAATTTCCTACAAGTGACTTGAGTCACTTAAATAAAGCCTAGAAGCAAGGACATGGACGTATAGCTGTGCAGAAACCTTTCTGCTTTGAGCTTTCACTATTTGAAAGTGAAATTTCTAATTTTATTCAAATAAAGCCTGGCTTTCTTGTGTTTAAAAGGCTTTTGGTCTTTGGGGATCTCGCTGCAGGTGATGGCTTCAGCTGATCCACTTCAAAGCTTTGGCGGATTCAGTGTCCTATCATGGCATGTACTAATTAGTGAAGCTGTGGGCCAGATTCCTCTGGGATATAACCCAACAGATACAATAGTATAATACTGCAATCAGTCCACTAAACCAGAATTGTAAAGTCCATGGCAAATTTCCAGTCAATTCCAGTAAATGTAGGATTGGGACTTCATGAAGGGATTGGAAAAATCTTGTGAATATTCTAGGATTGCAGATGAAAAGATCTGAAGTTCTTTTAAATCAGAAGGAGAAAAAAAAAGTTTGTTTACAAACTCAATGTATTAGAATGCCACTGTGAAGCCATTCTATTGATGATAAGGCATTCTCATGTTTGGACAACGTAAGAGATGTATAATGTATGTATATAAGAATGTATAAAAAGATGATTTTTCACTTGTATCTATAAGGAGGGGAAAAAGTGATTAATATGAGAGAGAAAAGAGCTGGAAAAAATCATACTCAGTAGAATAAACCTGTTATTCACCATTTTAATGTATAATATTATTGCTGATGTCAGATATATTGAGAATTTGCTGGTCTATTATAAATGAAAATTAAGTGCATCTATCTTCAAATTTCTAAATCAAAAATAGCAAACTCTAGAAGTACGTGTTTTGACACTTTTGCTTCCACACCCACTCAGAAAGCAATTGCATATCAAAATGTTTGAGGAGATGTCCTTGCTGTGGCAAGCCTCCTTCTCCATTCTGTGCAGGCTAATAAGGCTGTGGATCTGTTGATACATTTTAGAAGGAGAGTGTGTTTGGAGGGAGAAATTGGATGCTGAGCTTTTGTTGTGATAGCTCTAAGACTCTGTATGTTGGCTTAGAGATCTAAGAGCCCATTTGAAGAAAGAAAAAATAAAAAAAAAAAAAAGGAGAGAAACCAGCAGAAATGATTCAGGTGTCAAACAAAAATCTCTTCCAAGAATAAGATTTATTTCACTCTGTAACCCCTTGCCAGAAGCTTGTGTTTTTGGGAAATGAAAATTTCTGTCTTGGTGGTATTAGTAAAGCAAAACCAGCTGAGCACATTCAAACAATGGACAGAGTATGTCTCTGCTAATTTTGAATTTTCTGGCTTTTGTCACTATATGTCACAACCATAATTATTATTTAAACATAGAGGTGAACTGCAAAACATAAATGAAACTTTAGCTGAGAAATGCTATATGGAATAAAAGTTCCTTCTAAGTTACATAAACCTTCAGCAGAGCTTCGTATTTGAATTTTTCCTTTTTTTTTTTTTTAGGATTTTGTGTCTGCCATCTGAAATTACCCCCGTGTAACAAGAAGATCCCAATGAAATATTTCTGTTCTAAGAAAAATAAGCTTATAAGGTGGTTGTTGGGGAGTTTGGGCTCATCCACAGTTTGAATGATGGGCAGAGATTTATTGTCTCATCAGAGATGTCTCAGGTCCTCACCTGAGAGTGTGGTCCAGTGCTGGGGGGTGGCAGGCTTTCCTCTTGCCTTCCAGTTGGCAGATTGCTTCTTCCAGTTAATGTGCAGCCCTACGGTGTAACCGTAACTCTGTGGTTTTGTGCTTCTCGAGCCTGGAAAACTTCACATTTTAACAAAATTGCAGTAGAGTCTTTTATTTTAAATACTAAAGAATAGCCCACCTCTAGCAGCATAAAAAAAAAAAAAAATCTTTGCAAGTATGCCCTCTGTTTTGAAATAGGTCATTTGAAATAACATGGCTTGACAAATACCTGTTTCACTTTGGCTTTCCAGTGCAGGCAGGTTTGGTCCTGGGACTGTTGATAGTCTCCAATGCTTGCTCCTTCCAAATATTGGAAATGTTGGTAAGAACAGTTTAAACTGTTATGGGTTTGTTAGAAATGATGCTTATGCTGTAGGATTTTTGTATTTTAGATAGTGGGGCCTAATGAAGGTGAAAGAAACCTTGACTGGGGACTCATGTCGATACTGGGAGACAGCACCTGCAGTTGTCACAGGGAGTACTTAAAGTAAATCAATGAAGTCTCAGGGGTTTTTAATGTACATATATGTATATATGAATGAAAAAATTTGAATTTGTCCTCCTTGTTCCAGTACACTTTAACCATCTCTAGCAATCCACCTTCATCGTTCCTACTCTGCAATTCTGGGGCTATTTCTAACCACTAGTAACCCCTATTTGTACACCTTGGAGCACGCACGGGTGATATGCTGGCTGTGTGTGGGACTATTTCCATCTCTGATGGACTTGTCAGGCTGAAGGAGGAGAAGCCTGTCTCAGTATCCACTTGCAATATCTGTCTGCTGTCAAGTAGATCTGCCTTGGTCATGCTGGGTCGTGAGCTGATGATTCTGCTTTGCAAACATCTCTGTAGTATGTTTCAACTGTGAATTAGCTCCTCATCCTGTGAAATCTTATGCATATGCTTAAATCTGAGGTTAAACTGGAGAGGACACTTTCTTTTGGTGTGTTACAGCAACAGAAAAGGACTCTTCCCTAACCAGGTGTGATTTTTTGCTGCTGATATTTTTTTGAATAAGGACTTTGGTCTTCCCTTCCTGCTACTAACCAATGGAAAGCTTGAAGCAGGGAATTGGGTCACCTCTCAATCAATCTCTCATATCTATACAGTTAATATATATAAAAAAAGGGGGGGATTTTTAAAACTAGTTTTATTCAACCTTCTGATTATCTTATCAAAAGAGCCCTTTCCTGCAGCAGCTTCTGCACTGGTTACTCAAACAGACCACAATGGAAAGCCAAACCTTTCCCTAAACATTTGAGAGTCCTGTTGAAGTGCTGCTTGGCCTGAGTTCGGTTTTAGACCTGGGGGAAGCAGGGTTGCTTTTCCGTGGAAACAGCGGGCAAAGTAGATTTCAGGATGGATCAGACGTGGGACCTGCTTCAGTAATTATAGAATCATAGAGTTGCAGGATGGTTTGGGTTGGAAGGGATCATCCAGTTCCAGCCCCCTGCCATGGGCAGGGACACCTCCTACCAGCCCAGGTTGCCCAAAGCCTCATCCAGCCTGGCCTTGAACCCCTCCAGGGATGGGGCATCCACAGCTTCTCTGGGCAACCTGGGCCACTGCCTCACTCCCCGCACAGGAAAACATTTCTTCCTAATTAACCTTCTGAACAATTACATGAGGTACCTTCCTTAACTGGAGGGAAGTCTGAGCTTTGTGAAACTATTACGTTTTGTTCCCTGAAAAGCAGTTCGCGTGTCCATCCTTAAAAATACCCTTTACTTTTATTTGGTATATCTGTTCGAGTAAGCTTTAAAATGTTATAAAAGAGAATCCTGAATAATGAAAAAAAATATATATTGGTTACAGTAGGCAATATGATATTAAGTCACTGCTGTTCATATGCTCTGGGTCTCTGTATTTCCCCCTTTTTTTTTTTTTTTTTTTTTTTTTTTTTTTTTTTTTCCCCTCTGGAACAAACTAACCAGGCTTTGGCAAGGCAGGATCTTATAACATCAAACTGTACTAAAGGCAGATTTCCACAAAGTGCTTGCACAGCACAGGAGGTTTAAGTGCTGGCACCGAGACAGGTTTGTGTGGTACAGAAGAATTCTTATATTTGAATGTTTCTATCTTACAAGCCTTTCTATGTCAAACTCTAAGTGGAATTGACTGTTTATCCCAGTTGTTTTTGACTAGTGACGCCTTCCAGGTTGGAGGGCGCTCCCTTCACTCTGTTTCCCATCAGCACTCCTTGACTACTGGCATGTGGTGCCAATTTGTTCCTTCTGTACAGGGAAGAAAAGAAGTTTGGATATAATTTTCAGCCTTGACACGAGGTTTAATTTGCTAAAAAGGGGAGCTGTGCCATTGTAAATCTTGGAGGAGACACCAAGGTTGCAAAAATTGTCAGCCCAATCTGTTTTGAGCACCACTTCAGTCGCTCTATTGAAGGAACGATATTCCTTTTCACAGCTTGTTCAGCTGCATCAAACCACGCAGGTTAGCCTGCAGTTGGCTATTCATTGCCCTTTTTTCTTGCTTTCTGATCAAGTTTTTATGATAAGAGGGAAATCTATGTGCTGAAAATGATTTATCAATACATTTAATAGGAGAAAAAAACAAGTTATTCTGTTTCAGGTGACTAAACTTCAAAGCGTAGCAGCTTATGGCTTTGCCAGAGAGATTCACAAAGAGGGAAAAAAATTGTGTTCCCATTAAAATATTCCCTAGATTTACAGAAGTAGGCACATCATGGGTCTCTTACCATTCTTTTGAAAAAAAAAAAAAAAAAAGAAACCTGTTGTAGAACATGGTATTGGCACATGTTAGGAACTTGAGTGCTGCTTTATTGCTGGTGTTGAGTCAGATTGTACTTGGTTACAAAGACTAGTTGGCCCTTTGGGCAGATTCTGATCCCTACTAGGATGATGTAAATGGTCCCTCTTCCTTCGCTGCTTTACATTGTAGAAGAGGATAGGGTTTAGTACGACACTCCGCATCTCTGGTGAGAATGTGAATCTGGTCATTGACTTCAGCAGGGTCAGGATTTCAGCCTCTGTCCTAATTCTTTGTAAATGTTTTCTGATCCATGATGATGTTACCAGGGAAAGGGCAACATGACGTGATAGGATTTGGTAAATATTTATTTAAACTAGTCTGGTTAAAGAAAAAATAATAATTTTGTAGTTTGTTAAAACTCAGAAATTTAAGAGTATACCAGGAAAAGTAAAATATATTAATGTATGTTAAAGCTATACAACATCTTGCTTCAGTTCTTTTTTTTATTTTACTTTTTAAGCAATGGATGTCTGACCCAATAGTTCATTTACACTCATCTGTCACATAAGTCCTTTTTATTTCTTGGATTAAGTGCTACAGACCTAATAAATCATAGCTGCTCTTTTGGCACCATTCCAGTTCATGTTGTCAATCTGGGCAATGTGCATGTGTAATGCTTTAAATTCTGCAAAACAGCAACTTTTTATTAACTTTGTGCTATGGCTGACTTCACTTTCAGGATAGTTTCAATTTTTCCATGTATCCTGACTGACTCATACAGGGATTTTAATATCTTAAAAAGCTTTTTAATTGTAATGTAGAAATCTTGTGCTATTATAAGATGTAAAGGTTATGTTATTTTGCTCCTTCTACTACTTATTCTTGTTGTGAAGAATGTCTTCACCCCTCTTGAATGCAGAAAAAAAACCCCTCAGTGAGCTCTAAAACCTCTTTTGCTATCTTACATTTACTGCTGTTTCTAAGCTACATATATTTTTATGTTGTTAACATGTATTTTCTTTTTTCTTCCTCTGGTTCCGTTGACTGGGTGGGTAGATGTATACACCGCAAAATGTTTTTCAGTATTAATCAAATTGAACTGTGATGTAGTATCAGAGAGAAAAGAGGAGAAACCAGAGATGTGCCATAAACTGGACCATTTATCAAAACCTCTGCTTTCTTTTGGGCGTATACAACTGGAATGGAATGGGACCTGGTTCTAAATTTCCAGTGGCTTTGCTAAACACCGAAACAGAAGGGAACATGGATCTCATTTGGGTTTTTAATGAGAAACAGGGTGGAATCAGGGCTAGGGTGGGAGCTGGGGACATGTCCCCATGCAAGCTGGGGAGCATGTGGGGCAGCAGCACACACCTCTCTTCTGTGCAATTCAAATATCATCTCTTATACCCCTAAGCACAAGCATTTTGATTCTTTCCAGGCAGAAACCCATGCTCTGTGCTGTACATCCCATGCCTGTTCCAGATTACAGGATTTATGGGAAGAGGTGTTGGTGGCTTTGCAGGAAGTCATGTAGCCGGTTTATCTGCACACAGCTCTGTCCTTATCAGCTCTGTCTCCGAGATCTTTCTCCCCTGGTATTTATAATGGGATAGCTGCTGCTCATGAAGGTGAAGGAAGAGTGCAGTTAGATAGGTTTCTACGGTATCTCCGACTACTCTTTGTGCTTCACTCTAACTCCTTAGTGGAAAAAATCCATTTAACCCTTTTGCTGCTCTGAGTCAGAAATCCTGATTTCTGAGTTGATGGGTATTGCTGGTGTCTGACATAGGTTTCATGGAGTTACAGGCATTATGTTTTAATCACACATGACAAAGACCATTTCAAAACAATCTGCCACTTCTAAAATTTAACTGGAATTTATGAAATTGTGTATTCCAGTAAAGAAGACGGGTACTGCAGGAGAGTTGTTTAGCCTGTGATTCATCATTCTTTGAACACCCCATCCCTGGAGGGGTTCAAGGCCAGGCTGGATGAGGCTTTGAGCAACCTGGGCTGGTGGGAGGTGTCCCTGCCCATGGCAAGGGCTGGAACTGGATGATCTTTAAGGTCCCTTCCAACCCAAACCATTCTGTGAATCTGTGATTCCCATTTATAGAGCTCATTTTATTACAATATACTTGAGTTATGCTAGTGAACATTGTGCTTTTATTGCAAGGGTTTTGCATTTAGTGATAGCAACATAGGCTTCAGTGCACGGAGTGGTCTGTGTGTCCATCCATCTGATCTAGGAACCAGCCTCAGATTTGAGTAAACCCCAGGGCTGGTCCCTACTGAGAAAAGCCTGCTGACCCAAAGCCAGCCCTCCCTTGCCAGGATTTAAGTCAGCTGCTGAAATCTGGCTGCAGCCTTTGAGTGCTCACCTCCCACAGCCCTGCCGACAGCAGGAGATGCTCTTAGAGGGGACATTTCTCCTAGAAAGAGACCTCTCCAAGCTCCCTTTTTTTCATACCAGTTATCCTAATATTTCCATTTAGGGGCAAAGCAACAGCTCTGTTTGGGACTAGAGGGATACACGAGGTCTGGTGATGAAGCACAACATTGTTTACCTGCAACAAACACAGAGAAATCCTCTCCCACGTGGCTCCTGGGAATGTCTCAGGCATCCTCCGTTAGTCCCCACAGACAAATCACATTTGTAGGCACACAGTGTTTGTACAATTAATCAACCCCTTTCTGAAGCCAGTGTAGTTTGGAAAGATGACCATTTATAGAAGATTTGTTGTTCGCTGACCGCGGTTACAATTATCTAGGAGAACAGATAGGTCAGATTTATTTAATTTTGCTTTTTTTGGTAAAAGCAGTATATTCTGTTAAAATTGTCCAGCAAAAAGATTTGTTTCCATGTGGGTGTGTATTTCAACACTGCGGAAAAAAAAAATGGTTATTTCATAAGCTTGCACATTAATCTTTGGATTTACACAAATTTGAAAAAATATTCCTAAGAGCTCGTAACGGGAGCCAAGAGTTATTTTCTGGTTATTAATCTTTCTCTCCTATCCAAAAAACATCCCCAAACTTTGTTTAGCTGTACGGTCTCTTCAGACTGTTGATTGTACTGTACTGGGGCTGAGAATGTTTCAGTTTATGTAACCAGTCTCTCTGTTTAAACTTCAATGACAGATCTTTTCATTTTGTTTACGGCCAAATAACAATGCGAACATGTCATGCTACAGACGTAGACATGGTGTGCGGTCATTGAAAAGGGCATCCACCAAATTGATTTCTTGGTCTTATCCTCTTAAAACTTATTAAAAGCATTTCATTTTTATGTGCGGCTATTAGCGAGCAAAAATAAGCTTGCCTTTATTTACGTAAGGATGATAGCTAGTCACTATGTCTTCTCAGTTATTGGTTGTTTGGTTAATCAGAAAGCCGTGTTATTACAGCGTTTTTTTGTAGATTACGGTTAAGCAGAAAAACCACACATGGCACAATGGTGAAATGTTTTACTGCAAACCCAAATACTTGAATCATATCTTTAATCTGTTTACAGCGTTGCAATATTTAAATTGTTTGCATGGATTTGATTATAAACTTTTACGTAGATATATTTGGGTTGTAGTATTTGGTAATACGAACGTCAATGTGAGGCAGCTTTCTGGGCTTAACTAATGTTAAATGAGAATTTGCAAGTGAATTAATCCAATGCAAAGATGTCTAGTCAGCAGTGTTCAGGTTGATTTCAAAATTCTTCCCCAACCTTTCTACGCACAGAAGTCTCTTGACATTTATCCTTGATAAGGTTTTCTAACCATCCTAGAAACTTCTTTCTGCTCTTTTAGGAAAATGTAACAACTTCTAGTTGTTATAGTATAATCAATTTTTGTTTTTTCCTTAGTGTTTTTTACACAGATTTTTGAGGCAGGTTAATGAGGCAGTCTGAGCTTAGGCTCTATTTTTGGTTACTGCAAAAAAAAACCCACATCCCAAAATCTTGTTCATAAACTTGTCAGCCTCTGTCTTGAAACCAGTCGAGTATTTTCTTTCCGCTGCTTTGCCTACATTGTGAACCATATTCATATTTATCTGGTCCTCAAGGATTCATGATACGTTTATAGGAAACATTACTGCCCTTCTGTGTATGGATCATACCCGCTAACCTTTGTATCACCAGCAGGCTTCACCATGCTCTGTATGGCAAAATCATAAATGAAATGTAAAGGCTTAGCCCTAAAAGTCTTACTTAAGGACCTTCCCCATATCTTCCCTCCAACTCAAGAGTGTAACACATTGAGGTTAGTACTTCATATGGTTTATTTTTCATTCTTCTTTTTTCTGCTTTCCACCTCATTTCTCTTTCTTCACCTTCAGTTTCTCCTTGATGAGTGCTGTGTTTATGCTAGATTTTCATGGTTTTAACAGGGTTGACAATCACAGTCTTGCAAAAACATTTACCATTTACCACTCCTTCCTTTTTTTCAGAAATACAGAGTATAGGGCTAGCATATGGTTAAGATTCCCCAGAGATCTTTTTTTTTTCCTTTCTTTCCCCCCTCACTTAGAAATTTTGTCTGCGTGAAATTTAGTGACTTAAATACATTTGTTCAGGATTTCTGGACATCTGACAGCCTGGGAAAAAACAGTAGATCCAAATGGTCCCCTGGACATCTGTAAGTCCTAGAAATGTCATCTGCAGAGAACAAATGCAGTGAGGCTTGGGTTTCCAGGAAGCACCCAACCTGCTGCCCAAACAGCATCCGCATGGTTAGGGCACGCGCGGTAAATCAGGCTCTTCCTGGAATCATGGGGCTTATGGGCCATGTACAATGTAGTGTGGGTACACAGGCTCCCCTTCACTAAATATCAGATGAAATGCATGGCACCCACTGTTTATTCCACTCTACTATGTGAGTGTTCTGGAAAAAAAAGATGAAAAATTATTTCAGTTTTTATATTGTATTCCCACTTGGGGTTTTGAGATGTTGATGGGAATGAATAGCCCCAGACAGGGAGAGAGTGTTTAAACTGTATCTACTCAGTCAACTAAAACACATATTTATCTTCCTCATTTGGTTTTTGTTCTATGAAACTTTTGCCTGTTCTTATAATTTTAATTTGGGTGTTACCCAGCCTGAGATGCAGCTTCTAAATTATTCTTATAGCCCAGAGTGAGTGGCTGTGGGTAATACAATGCTCTGAAATGGAGATGGGGCCATAAGAGCCTTCTTAACTTCTCCGAGTATGATATTTTATGTGTAAATAAGTCTCCACAAAGGTGAGCATCTACCTTCATACTGAGATGGAGACCAGGAGCCAGGTGGCTAAAATTAAAATGTGAGCCAATGCTGCGGAGGTAGCAAAATGAGCAAAAAATCACCAAGGGGATTTAAAAATCTTGTCTTGAGCCAGTATCATCAAATACTTTCACCTGCTGGATGAAAGATGATTATGATTGTCCATCACTTATATAAAACTTTTCTTAGAAGGAGTCGAAAATATGTTAAGTGAACTTGTAGGAAATGAGGAAGAATATGGCAAAGGTTTTGAATAAAACATTCAGAAGGCAAACCTCTTGGATTTCCAATAATTGCTTTTTCTTTGGAAAGAAAACATAAATGCACCCCACAATCCTGAACAAATGCATATGAAGTGTGACGAAGGGATTAATTCTTCCCCTGCACCAAAACCAGGATCAAATACCCTAAATCTCAACTGTATTAACTACTCGGCAGCTGAGGATGCTTAATAGACGGTTATTTCTAAGAGGACGATGTGTAGCAGAACTATCTAACAACGAGAAATCCCATTCACATGCCCCAGAAAACTTTGGGCAAAGTCTCGAAAGGAGAGTTCTCAAAAAGCTCTGTTAAGAGAACAGAAACTGTGTATTAAAGAATTTAGAGAGCACACTAAGAAGTTCCATATCAATGTTTTTTCTTAAATATATTCAACAAAGGGACTATTTCCCTTTGAGATTTTCAAATTTCAGCTTTCTCTCCCTTCCGCTTTTTAGCAGAACTACTCAAAAAACTTGCATGGTTATAGCTTCTAGTGTAAAATCCCTGGATTTCTTGCTTTTCATTTTCCTGCTTCTCAATTGGTTTAGAGAGAATTTTAAAGCTATAGCCCAAAAAGTGAATATTAAAAGAAAGAGATTATAAAAGCAATTGTAGTAAAGTTTGGGAACTCATAACTTTTAACTCTTGTAATAACTACAGCAGAACTGCATATGTGAATGTGTCATTTTGTTCTCCTACAGTGCTCTAAAGTGAAGAAATAAGTTATTGGATCTTTCATTTTTTAATCAGTACTTTGCTGATTCATCAGTACAAAATACATTGCCAATAATGATGGCTGAAGAAAGAAATTTAGGCTCTAAGATTCCTAGAATTTCAGAAACTTCTCCTCTGATTGATCTTTCTTGTATTCCAATTCATATTTGTTGAACGTTGGGTGTCTAGATGTGTACCTCAGTTAAGGAAAATGCTTTGGGATTCATTGCTTCATCTGATTCCTTGGAAAAACCTTAAACAACTGGCCACTGGGACTGAGTTGCCTGGAGCAGGCTGCTAATGGGAATTCTTCAACTCAAGTTTGGATTTCTTCCTACTCCTAGTCAAAGCTGCTGTAACGTACATAAGTTGAGAGGTTTTGGTTTGTTTGTTTTTTTTGTTTTTTTTTTAATAAAAAATAATTACTACTTGCATTTACACGTGCCTGGCCTATAGAGAGATCAGAATTGGTCATTCTGAGGTCATTCTTATCTCGAAATGTTGGAGGGGAGGGGAATATCACACAACAAGAGCAGTCTCAACCTTCAGACTGATCAACAAGAATAAGTCTCGCCTGTGATTTTGTTTGTTTGTTTGTTTTGTTTTCCGACATTTCTTTCCAGAATTTATTTAGGTTGAATTTTTCTTGTAGGTCCAGTGAGATCTCTGAAACAAGTCTGATGAAAAATTTTGAAATGGTGGATTAATGAAAGTTGTGACAAAAATGTATGTTGCCATATTTTTGTTCATTAGACACACAACAGTGCAGATAACGGATAATTTTTGAACTAGTCCAGAAAAATTATGCTTTCCTGTGTATGTTAAGTAAAATTTGTCTACTTGATGATTTTAATACTAAAATGTACAGGATAAACCAAAAAACCTAACATTTAAGGAAAGCTACAATTTAACCTCTCTGGCTTCTCCTCTGCTGTAATAGATGGGAATTTTCACTTCTTTCCTCGCAATTGTATGCTTTAAAACCTGTTAGTGTCATTGAAGATTATACAGGTGTTTCTATGGAGAAATTTAGTCTGTATTTTACATATATGAAATTGTTGAAAATTATATCACACTGCTAGAACAATTGCTGCAGGACAGCTGATATCCAGGTAACTCGTACAAAGCTGCTTTCAGACCATCCAAGGTATAATTAAATGGGAATGAAAAGGTGTGAAAGCCTCATTTGCTCAAACAAACCAATGATCTTGGGTAAAAATAAATAAATAGGTATAAGAAATATGAGGGACAAACCATGGATCCTTCTTTCCCATAGCTGTCACTTGGTGCTGGAAGATTGTTCTGTGAGCTCTCCTGATTTAGATATGTCCTGTGTTGGAAGGATCTGTCTTCTAGACCAAAAAGGTGGGTCCCTTCCTAAAGAGGGTTTGGAGGTTATCCCTGGTTAATCTCTGGAAGGAGGAATGATAATGGAAACATGAATTGGTGCCTAGAGAAGGGAAAGATTTTCAGTTGTGCAGGTGGAGTTGCCATTAAAAATGAAATTTCATTATGTTCAACGGTCTCTGGTGTCCCAACAGCCATAGAAAGGATCGTCTTAGAATAACTCATATCCTTCATCTCCACCTGCTGTAGCAACATGGTATGTATTGATGTATGTACGTACTCAGTGATACACAAGTTAGTACAAATTGTTCTATGATCATGTGAAAACATAGGGCAAGAGGTTTGAGGGTGCCAGGGAAGAGGGATGGCCTGTGCTTTACTCCTTGCCTGGTTGCCAACAGGCTGAGGCTTTACCTCCAGCTGGGAGGTCAAGTGCGTGGTTGTCTCTGGCTGGTGCTCTTTGAGTTGACCAAGTGGTGCAGCTGCCCTGCTCGTGCAGCAGATGTGCTTCATTTCAGGATGTTTTCAGTCTCCTCTGACCTGGGGCATGGGAACCTCGGTGCATTTCCCAACCCAGGTCTCATTAGCGTGATACAATTAGATTATTGAAGAATGCCGTTGACAAAAGGCACATATTATTTATAATTTGTGTTAGTGGTAAGAATTGCTTCGGACTGAAATTTCATTAGCCTGTCTTCATGTCGTTTGTCGTTCGACAGATCTGATAAGGAAAAACAACATACTATAAAATATTTGAAATAGTTATGTGCATAATAATATTCCCCTTTTTATATTGCTTCAAGAAAGAATTTAACATTTCTATTTTTCAACTTCCTTCTCTGATATGTGGGTTTGTTCCTTGCATTTTATTGGAGTACTATTTTAAAAATATAAACTGCATAAACAGACTGCTTTTTCTTGCATATGGAGCTTTTATTAGAAGTTCACAAGTGGATTTTATTAGAATTGAAGTCTGCAAAGTTTGGGACATATTAAACTATGCTCAAACTATGTCTTTGTCATAAACCACTAATGTCTTTCTGAACTGTATTTTTCTCAGTAGAACAGTTAGAAAATAAAAGCACAACTTAATTTTATTTTTAAGGATGCTTGAATGAACTAATGATACTGCACTTTCCTGCAATATACTGTATATCCCAGATGATGTAATTCTGCACAGTAATATTTTGAGTATTGATTTTTTCTCGGCAAGACTTTTTAAGTTCCTGCAGAAGTATATTACTTTGACTGTATACCCTGTTATGCCGTACAATATATTAAAAATATGTAATTTCCCCAAAAGACTGTTTTACCTATAGTGTTACATTAAATACCAGTAGATACAAATGTGACCTACAGTCTGAAGCATTAATTAATGATAACTTTAAAAAATATTTTTTTATTGTTACAGTGATTTAGCGTAGTGATGTGATGTGGGATTACTGATATATCTAAACATGATAAAGATTTTTACGAGGAATTCAGGATATTTTTATTTCTTTTTCCCCCTTGTGAGCAGATGTGAAAAAACTTTATACAAAGAAGATCATAAACCCTACATATGTGTATTCCACAAAACTAAGAAATTGGTTAAAAATCTGCTGATGTTCATTAAAGAAAAAGGGGGATTTTAGGTAGAGCAGCCTCTCCCAGCAGTTACAGGCTTATTATTTCCTCTCACGTCAATGGTATTTCTGGCGTCTGTTTTTGTGCTACAGGCTGAGGCTTGGTAAATATCTTTTCTTTTTTAGGGGTGGTTAAAATAAAGCAGAGATGGTCTAAGGTAATTGTATTGATAAGATCATTAACTGGGACCTACTAATATAATATCTAAATGGTGTTATTCCTCGGTTACATTGTGAAGCTGCCCTTTCTGCTACTGCTGAATCTTCCACCAAAGGATTTTGCCGGTTCCCTCTGGCCAAATAGCACTTCTGGAATTATAAAATATATCGGGCCTATTTTTCCTTCCCTTCAGTAGGCAAAGTTTAACAAGACCAAAGCCTGCTGGACAAATAAAAAGAACTAAAGAACTGAAAGAACTTGAAGAAAAAGTATTTCCAGGCTGCTTTAATTATCCACGGATGCCAAAAGGCACAACAAGGAGGAGATTCATATCAACAATCTGACAGATATTTTTTTTATCCTATAGTGATCCTGTCAGTAAAAGAAATTTAATATAGACTCTCTTATCACCCTCTACCATCTCATTTAAGCGTGCAGGTGACTGAGTAATGCTCCCCAGGAAAATTCATCTCCTCGGAATCTGTAATTTTCTGACAGAGAAAAACCTTTTGTGCTCGGGGAAAAAGGATGAGGAGAAGCAGTACTTGTGGAGAATTTTTCCAGCTTATGTTATTTCTACTGCAGTGAAATTAGGAGAGCAGCAGTGTGACGCTGTTGTGTCTTTGGTGACTACTGGGAGGTGCGCGAGGTTATTTATATTTCCTGGATGAGACATAGCAGGCAGGATATTTTGGAGCATAATTTATTCATTTAAAGGCTATGTATAGAGGAGACTTCTTCCCTCGTCCGTCCTAGGTTATCATTTCTAATCTGGGAATTTGCATTTACCTGGAAACCTTACTGGTGGCACCACTTCGCTGTTGCTGGGAAGAATCTCCAGCTTCATCTCTGCATTAGTTGGGTTCTTCTGCTCAGCGTGCTGCTCCCCTCCCTCCATCGCAGGCTCTCAATAAACCCTTTTCACGGGATATTTCCCACAGATCTTGGCTACTTGCCTAGTGCTTGAACCTGTATTATCTTTTGTGTAGCTACTCCAGAGGCACCGACCCTCAAACCAACACCTAAAGAACTTCTTGGGTACAGTTATGGCATAATATTCCTCTTTTCTTCTCTTTATAACATAATCCTCTGTGCTTGAAAAGCACATGATGTGCTGGGCTATTTTCCAGTGGTATAAGGAGGGTGATAAATGTAATTACCAAAGGAGTAAACTGCCATCAGCAGATGTACAGGATGCTGTCCAGGAGCATGGCAGTAGGAGAAGATGTAGACAGATACAGGCGATGCTGGTAAATACTCTGTGCTGCGCTGAACCCATCTCTTGTCAAATAGCTTCCCTGCAAAACACTCGTAGCGTGAGGAAAAAATGTGTGTGCATAAGAAGTTATGCTGTGTTTAAAGTGGAGCAGTTTGTAAAAGTAAGAGAAGGCATTCTGTAATTAATAAATAATAATATCGACCAGAATGAAGATTTATTGCCCATCTTGCTATGCATAAATGTATACACATACAGAAAAATTTGCAGTGTTGCAAATACTTATTAAAAAAACAAAAACCTTTAAATTCTCAAACCTGAAAGAGGGAAACCAGTGTTGTCATTCCTCTTTTATGGGGATAGGAAAATTAAGCAATTAGGGCAAAATTTCAGAGAAAAACTGTGGTGTGGAATTGAACAGTATATACCACTCCAGTCTTTAATAGCAAGTTTTATTATTATTTTTTTTAATCAGGAGATAATTTACATTGTCTCAGATTTTATTTCTGGTTATTTTCAGCTGCTGTGGGTGTACATTCTGATATTTTGACAAAGGCAAAAGGTAAATACACCTTTTAAAAAGATGAACAAACTGATGCTGAAATAACCCAAGCTTCTCTGTCTCTTCGGTGAAACTTCAGAGGAACTGGACCTACATGTGCTTGTTCCACACTTGAGGATTTCAGGAGGATTTGCTGTTTTGCTCTGGGTTATCACTGAACCTCCGTGAGACTTTTTCATATGGGCGTTACTGATCCATGACCCCAAACCACGTAGGATGGGGGAAATCTTCTTCTTCCCATTACACTTGCAGCCCAGTGTCTGTGTTAAAGACTATTGGAGAGTGGGCAGGGAGTTTCTTTAAGCTGAAGGATTCAATTCTTCACGGTCCTGAGTGTGTGTCTGCTCATGTGGATCCCTGGGTCCTGAGCATCCCAACCCATGGAGGTTGTTCCCATGGCTGGATGTAAGCTCCTAAGAACACAAGGATTATATGGGAAAAGCACTCTTTCAAACTTATCTCCAGCCCTGTTTAATAAATGATGTGTTCATGATCTTTTAACATCAGTAACAATTTGTTAGTCGTATTACACTGCAGAAGAGAGAGACTGGGAAGCTATCTGAACCATTTTAAAACTTAAATTAGCCACCATAAAGTGCAGAATAAAATTATAAAGACTTTCTTGTAATACAAAATTCATAGAGACAAAACTCTAATTTCCTGATGGATATATGATATTAATGTAACGGATACCTCAGTGTAGTTAAATTGCATTAAATGGTTATTAATGCTTGAATAAACTTCAAGGAAGTGGGTACTGGTTGAAATGGGATAATATTTTGTTCTGCTAAATTATACGTTAATTGGTATTTCCTCTCTTGTAAAAGGACCTAAAGGGCTTAATAAAATATGTGGTAGAAACATTATTTTTTTCTTCTTGAGATGTTAAGTCTAGAGTTTAACTGGAAACATTTCAAATCATTCCCAGAAAATTCATCAGCACTCATGATGACATGGCTTACAGGACTCCCCAAAGTAAATAATTACAGCTTTCGGTTATTCACGAGCATACAGGGCAATGTGCAAGGCAGGGAAAGAAAAGCTACAAGTGAATTGCAGTGCTTATTTTGTGCTGACTTTGCTTAGATGAAGGTAACTACTTCCAGTGTAACATAGTCAATAATGAAGCCTACTGGCGTGGCAGGGGGAGACCATTATTCCTGGGCTGGTTGAGAAGGGGAACTAGAAAACAGCCTCAACAGCCATGTCCAGACAATTCAGAGGGGTATCAGAAAACTGGGAGAAGATTAAGAAAATTTCATTTAGTATATCTCATTCAGTAGCTTAAACTTTCCTGAAGCGATTTTTATTCCTTCTTTGTAGAACTGCTTATTCCTTGTTATATCAGGACTGACTGAAATTGTTATGGAAGGACTGAGTATGATATTCTTACATGGAAATATCAAACATGGGTACTCTTTGATTTGGAGAAGGAAAAGAAAACAAAAACTCCATTTGAATGCATATGTCCTTATATGTATGGATTTATTATTATTTTGAATAATCTTTACTTGCACATCCAATAATACTGCACTTAGCAATTACTGAAAATGAGATGTCTCCACCTTTTCTTTTAAAGGAACTTGATTAATGAGTGGATGCATACAGACAATTAACTGCATCACAGAAAGGAAGTAAAATAATTTCCTTCAGAGCACAGAAGTTAGTAAGGATGCCTGAGCTCCTCACTGCAAAAAAGCCAATAATGGTGGTTTTGTGGTGGGTTGTGTTGTGTGGTGGTTTTTTTTGTTTGTGTTTTTTTGTTGTTGTTGGGGGTTTTTTTTTTATGTTCTTGGGTTTTCCAAGGTGGGTCAGACCCTGTCTCACAGGTTTCTCATAAAATTTGTATTTTTCAGATGATCGTGTCTGGTGAACACAAAATCACAACCCCCAAGTGTCCGAGCTATTCTCCTTATGTAACTTAAAGCAAATCACAGAAAAAGAAGGAGGTTAGCCAAAGTTTTTGAGGTCTGTGACTTGTCTTAGAAGAAAAACGTGATAGTGGAATCAGATACTTGTGGTGCAATACAAATACTTTCATATTTACAAAGAATGGGCAAGGTCCCATTTCCTGATTGCCAAAGGAATCGTATAGGAGACAGTGTTTTTGTTCCCAAAACACTTCCAGCCTTGCATAGATTTAATTTAGGGCCAGGCTACAACAATTTCTCATGCTGTGCCTGGTCTTTTCTCAGCTTCCCTTCTCTTTCTGCTTATTTTTCACCCAAATTTTCAGAAAACCTTTTATCCATCTGTGCTTTGTGAGCATCCTTGCCCTAAGTACTGACCTGGGTCTGGAGCAGAGGCTGATGTGTAAATGTTGTCTATGCATAACTGATGGTAAACACAAACTATTTTATGAAGGCTGGGTGTTTCAGAGTCCTTATTGCAAACTCTTGTGTTGGTTTCTCAGAGGGAACTTGAATAAATTATGGTTTAATGTAACTTTTCAGTAGTGTAGGATGTTTGATGATGGAAGAGTAAAGCCATTGACTGTAGAAACTTCTCTGAGAAATACAATATTATTATACTCATCCTTAGCTGATGCCAGAAGACATGACACTTAGGGACATGGTTTAGTGGAGGACTTGGCAGTGTCAGGTTTATGATTGGACTCTATCTTGAGGGTCTTCTCCAGTGTAAATGATTCCATGATCGTGAGAAACCAACGAGTTCCCAGTTGGTCCATGGGAGGCAGCTCCCATGCGTGCTGTAGTTTATCTGGGGCAGAGTAGGGTGTGAAACTTTTGGTGCACAGTGAGAGAGACCAGCCTGAGCCCTCTGGGGACTCAGCTGAAGATGAAGCTCTCTGTGAGCTTCACTCAATTTTTGGCTGGCAAAGTGCTGCTGGTGCAGCGAACTGAATACAAGGCATACCTTGTGCTGCTCGCTGCATTGGTAGCTGGGCTTGTTTTTGCTTGGGGAAAAAAATAAAGTAAGTCAAGGCAAACTTATTTTAGACTTAGGAATGGTTTTGGGTTTTTTTTTTGAGAAAGAAAAAAGGAAAACTTAAATGGGATGATACTTACAGCTGAAACAGTACTATATTCTCCTGAGCAGAGGTGCACAATTTAGTCCCAAAGAAACACTATCTTCATTCTCATTTGGGGTCCTCATTGTGGCACCCCCTGGAAAGGTGTGCTCAACAAGAGAGTGCACTCAACAGCTTCCACTTGCACAGGGGGAAAAAAAAAATAAAAAGATTCCCTCCACAAGAAGGATTCACAAGGAAAAGTCTGTGACCTGACTTTATCTGGAGGTCAGGGTTGATAATCCAAAGACTCCCAGAGGGTATTAAAATCCAGGAATTGTTCATACAGACCCACTGTGTGTATCTCACAATATTAGGAGATGGTACGAGGTGGTTATATCGATGCTTGTGCAGAGTATTGCTGAGGATTTTGAGAAACAAACTGCTGTTTTGGGGTGTTATTACTATTTTCACCAGAGCAGAGGGAGCTCAGAACCAGGTATTACCCCACCAGGGATGAGTGATTTATGGGACGATATCTCTGAGCTCCCAGTTTTTTCCTTCGCAGCTCCCATATCCTGGACAAGAATGGAAGCACTTTGTGGGCTTCATCTTAATAGGGAACTGCCCCACCCCAAAACAAGATCTTTATCCCAAGATTTTAATTAATTGCAAAAGTTAAAAATAAATTGTGCTGGAGTACCATTGATAATCCTCCTAGCCTGGCTTTCATTCATGTTAATGTGTAATACAGCCACAGTAAGATTTAATTTTAACCATAATTATAAAAGTTTGAAATTAAATCTTACTAGGGATGTGTTCTCCATTAATATGGACAAAAACTGATCTGGGAGGATTATTATGGGGGACACAAGAAAGATTTAATTTTTAACTTTTATAATTAATTCAAAAATGTGATAAAGGATTTTGTTTCAGGGGAGGGGGGAGCACTCTCCAGACCACTAAGACATCCCAGCAGTCTTTCAGAGCCATCTTAATTACAGCCACAAAGAATTATTTGTTAGAGACTAGTGGTCAGGAGCTCAAACTGCTTCTTTTGTGCAGAGATAAATGTGCAGGCACTTTGAAACTTCCACTGAAAGGAGCACTGTGCTTCACGATGAGGCAAGGAGCACAGAGGGACAAACATATATATAGACACATATATATATATATACACACACACGTGTGCAGATATGTGAACACATGGGTAGAAACATGTATGTTGTACACTTTTACAAAAGTCTATATACACATGTATATATACATGCATTATATATATATAAAACTTGTAAAAATGCATTTATTCATCTATAAGTTTCTGATACTTTATACATGTACGTCCATACAGATGCACACAAATATACAAACAGCTCTTCTTCCTATAAAAAGAGGATACTACAATAACACAAAAGATTAACACAAACCATTTCTTCCAACAGATGCAATTGTATTTGGCCACATGGACTTTCATTGTGTTTGTCGTGCTGCACAGCAGGCAGAAGGCAGAAATCAAGTATATTTTCCAAAAATTTTCTATTGAGGATCACAATTAAAGATGTATGGCAGAGACTGAAATCAATCAAGTATTCATTTCACAGGTACACCATTAGGAACCCACTTTGGCTTTAAATTGCAATTCTTTGAAATACTGTGCCTTGATGATTTCATGTTCACTGTATCTAATAACTTCCAAATTAAGTGTACATGATTTTCCAGTGCAGAGGGGTCAGGTTTTTTTAAGTCCAGCTTAAGTCACCTTCTTTTCTTTTTGCTGGTTGGTTGGTGTGTTGTTTTTGGTTTTTTGTTTTTTTTGTTTTGTTTTGTTTTGTTTTTTTTCTCTCCTTGGCTCCAGTCCTGAAATTTTAACATTCAATCTGAAAATTCAAGAAGATTTTTTTCCTTCCTCTCATGCCAAGAAATAGGATTAAGTGATGAGTCTTGGTGAGGATGCCCGGAGTTCAGAACCAGGTTTAAATCCTTATCCTGAGAGTTTCTCATCAGGTGGGGCTCAGTTTTAAACTTTTCAAAAGCTCTTTGTGCTTTATTGAGAAAGTACATATTAATTACAGCAGG